>NW_021134625.1:0-165433 GCF_004193835.3 Ostrinia furnacalis
CAGGTAATAGCAACGGTATCTCAAGCTGAAAGCTGTGCCAGCTAGTCTGGTGTGCTGATGACGGCCGCCCCACCAGCCCCACCCGCCGCCGCTCGCACCCGCGTCAGCTACGCTCACTGAACACACAGGTACTAACGACGCTCACTCAAGCTTGAAGCAGGCAGCTATAGTCTGGTCTGTGAGCACGTAGAATTTTGTCCAATGACCCCAAGCTACCCATCCTTATCGCTCGCGCGTAATTATGTTGTAGTCGCGCTCGCAACACTCACTGCGGGCGCGCGTCGCACAATCGCGACAGCAATATAATTACGCGCGAGCGATAAGGATGGGTAGCTTAGGGTCATTGGACAAAATTCTACGTGCTCCCGGACCAGACTATAGTCTGGTGTACTCCTACACGCTCACTGAACACACAGCAAGCAACGCTATCTCAACCTGTGATATCTAGTCTTTCTCTTCTTCTTTTGTTAATGATGAATGGTGATGAACTTGTGTTTTTTCGCCACTGGGCACGCTGTTCCGCCAATATCACGTGCGCAACTTTTACACAACGTATTTTGAGAAAATAAAATTTTAATATGATGTACGAAACAAAGTAGCAAGCATATAGTCTGGAGTGCTGATGCCAATATCAGCTTTTGACAGTGACAGTCACCACGTGATGACCTTGCATCTGTACACTAGAATTTGGCTAGCCACGCCCATTCGAAAAAATCTCTTGTATACGAAATGCAATGATTGTTGTGTGTTAACAACAGGGGACGTACCACCGGCCAAGGCAATTGGTATACTTTTTGTTAGGTGTGACCATTCGCGAATATAACAGGAGGCCGTTCCCACCCCAGAATGGTTTTGGTCTGGTGCCCTTAGTTCAAAGAATAAACGATGTAGTAACTACTCTAGATTGATAGCCTGTTTCCTCGCTGTGTTGCAGGCTCGGGCTCGACGGTGACGGCGGCGGTGTCTCCGCTGGGCGCGGGCAGCTCGCCGCCGTCGTCGTGCAGCACCGGCAGCGACAAGGGCAGCCAGCACGCCGACCTCAGCGCGGTAAGTTTACTTTTTATTCGGCACGGTCCACTTTCATCGTACGTTTCTGGTCAAATCTTCTTTTGCCTCGCCTTATCCCGTTACGCGCTCTATCTTGAACGTCTTGTTAGTGAAGTCTCAATTCTTTCATGTCCTTTCGGATATTAGTCATCCAATTGGTCTGTCTTCCTCTTTTTTTGCAGCGATGGAATGGCACTTTTTAATCATGTGATTGCCAAGTGAAAACCAGACGGTTTTCTCATAAAGTTTGTAATCAAATGTAAACTGTCAGAAGGTTTAAAAATCAAAATAAATCAAACCTCGACTTCTTGGCGGGAATCTGAAGCGTCATGTTAGCGCTTTTGTTTTATTTCCTCAAATTCGTGTTTGGGCGACTATTAATGTGTAATAATGGTAGATTATTAACCATTAAGTCATAAGTGTTCGTGAACGTGCATGAGTGTGGGCAAGTGAAGCAAAGCAGTGCATCGTGATTCTTCTGGTTCTCTCAAGTTGTCCACAGGAGGAGGTCTCAGTAAAGCACCACAACTTTACTGAGACTCAAAGGGTGGGAAGGGGTATCATCTAACATCCTTCATTATATCATTACTTGATCTCATTTTGTAACTCGTATCACATAAATACTTGAAAATGTGTTGACCTCGACGTGTATTGCCAACATCATCAAAAAAGAAGAAGAAGAAATCAAACCTCAAAGTCTATTGTTTCTGCCAGACGGAGGAGGGCGAAGGCGCCCTGGCCGTGGGCGGCGCGGGGCAGGGCGGGCGCGCGCTGGTGGACGTGTGGCCGCTGCTGGGCGCCGCGCTGCGCCAGCACGCCGACCTGGGCGACGTGCAGACCGCCGCCGCCGTCATGCTCGCGCTGCACGAGCACAGGTACATGCGACACTAGCACAGGTAGGGACGCGCGGCCGCTGCTGGGCGCCGCGCTGCGCCAGCACGCCGACCTGGGCGACGTGCAGACCGCCGCCGCCGTCATGCTCGCGCTGCACGAGCACAGGTACATGCGACACTAGCACAGGGGCCGCTGCTGGGCGCCGCGCTGCGCCAGCACGCCGACCTGGGCGACGTGCAGACCGCCGCCGCCGTCATGCTCGCGCTGCACGAGCACAGGTACATGCGACACTAGCACAGGTAGGGACGCGCGGCCGCTGCTGGGCGCCGCGCTGCGCCAGCACGCCGACCTGGGCGACGTGCAGACCGCCGCCGCCGTCATGCTCGCGCTGCACGAGCACAGGTACATGCGACACTAGCACAGGTAGGGACGCACGTTGATACCAGAGTAAATACAAATGAGTAGGTCATCTTTATAGAAACGCACCGAGCGCGGTTTGTATGTGAGCGCGCCAATACTTATGCGGCGCGCACGCACACACTGACAAAATTCGGCGCAACACCCCGCTAATCCACGATAAATCCTACTCATTTGTATTTACTCTGTTGATACTTCACCACAGTGACATACGTTGACGAGCACTGACATACACTGTCATTCACTAGCACGGGTACACACTGTGAAGAACACAAAACACTGGTACACACTGTGAAGAATGCAGGTACAAATTGTGAAGAACATAGGTAAGGTAGGTGTAAGTCAATGTTTTCATATATTTATCATTTCACTACACTCTAGAACACAAAATAACACCAAATTTTTACACTAAATTCCATTAAATAAATACATTAAAACCATTAAAACAGATCGATTATGCTTCCCGTTCAACTACCCTCCACAGAATTCTAGCGCAACTCTATTCTGACGTTTCTAGTGTGATATTGACATTACTACGTCAATGTCACTGTGACAGCACGATACCGTTATTTTAACGTTTTACATTTTTCACAATTAACAGTACAAATTGTGAAGAACATCTACTCTCTTATTCTAAATGAGCGTTAACCTTTAATTGTTCTATTATAGGAGTGACTTATTCCCGTACATTGACGAGAGCCTGCAAGAACAATGGCTGCTGGGCTACATCGAGCTGCTGCAACGACACAAACTGTGGAACGTCGCTACCGAGGTGAGTGCGCGATTAGTTAGTAAAGAAATCGTTATCGCCAATCATAACTTTAAAAAGTTATGACATTATGCAAAACGTCATGAGTCGCCACTTTTGTATGTGTGACCATGTTCTTATCACTGTGTGGTGTCCAGGTGATCCGCAACGCGTGGCTGAGCAGCGTGTGGTCGCTGTCGCAGCAGTCGACGTCGGTGGCCATGTGCTGCGGACGCTGCGGGCGCCGCACGCGGCCGCACGCCGCCTGCGACCGCTGCCAGCCGCGCCACCTGCCCGACCTGTGCTGCGTCTGCCACCAGGTACTGTGTTGCGTCTGCCACCAGGTACAAGGATGATCTCTTTCGACACTACTGACGTTTTTACCCTGTACACTTTACCAACAGCTGAGGTAATCCTTAGGGATAAGTCTCCTTAGTTCGGTTCATCAGTTGCCGCCGTTGGCGAGTTGCCAATACATGACAGGAGCGCCAACCTGGTTATTGCAAATGCGGTAATTTTCCTACCGCTTCAGCTCTCACAAGTTGGTGCCGCTGAATCAGCCACAATCAAGTGACAGGTGACCTGACTCGCCAGTGGCGCTATAGTTCGTTTCATCGACGAAGACGCGCCCCACCAATTTTTGGTCGAGGGAAGCGCGTGGTGCGAAGTGTTTGATCCGAGCAATCCAAGCGTCATTATTGTAGTGTGCGTGTGCATTCATGGATGATTTAGCGGTACCGATAACACTCAAACATTAGCGGAAGAATAGTGGGGCGCGTCTTCTTAGATGAAACGATCTATAACTAGTGGAGCATAAGTAAATCGCAACTTTATCGTACCTTTTGCGGCAGGTGGTGCGCGGGCTGTACGCGTGGTGCCAGGGCTGCTCGCACGGCGGGCACCTGCACCACATGCGGCGCTGGATGGAGCGCCACCAGCTCTGCCCGGCCGGCTGCGGCCACCGCTGCCAGCTCTAGGGGCTATCTGCAGTCGGCTAAACCAGACCAGAGTAAATACAACATAGAAACGCACCGAGCGCGGTTTGTATGTGAGCGCGCGCCAATTAGCGGCGCCTTGTCGGCCGTTTGGTGTAGTGGTTCGAAACGGACTACTATTCCGGAGGTTGCGGGTTCGATTCCCGCACAGTACAAACATTTGTGTGCATGAACATATTTGTTTGTATTGGACTGGGTGTTTTCTATGTATAATATGTATGTATTTACAAAAAAAAAGTATTTAAGTATGTTTATATCCGTTGTCTAGTACCCATAGTACAAGCTTTGCTTAGTTTGGGACTAGAAGCGCAGTGTAAAATGTCCAAGGAAAAAAAAAAAATTACGTATGCGGCACGCACGCACATACTGACAAAATTCAGTGCACCTCACCGCTAAATTTTGTCAGTGTGTGCGTGCGCGCCGCATACGTATTGGCGCGCTCACATACAAACCGCGCTCGGGCGTTTCTATGAAGATGACCTACTCATTTGTATTTACTCTGGCTAAACGCTCGCAAGCATCCGTCCGTCTCTACACACAGGGCTGTAAGCTGTGACCTGGTGGTTAACTATAACCGTTGTTGGAACCAGAGGTTAACGATACTGGGGATCGGACAGCCCACCCCAGTTATGCAGGTCAATGCCAGCTGTAATATTAGATTCAACAGGAAATTAGAAAGGTTCCACGGCTTTAAAAGATAAAATTCATTTTTAACACGACTAGTCATTACAACCTAGTCTTGACAGTTCATTTTTTTTTCAAACTTAATATTTCACGTTTTATTGCTTTATTATTACGATCTAAATATAAAAATTAATACAGTTTGAACGATCCTCACGTTAATTATATTATATTAACGTGAAGACAATTCAGAAGGTTTTATATTGACAATTATTATAAGAAGACGCTTCATGTCCTAAGTGGAAACAAGAAATAATAAGCATAATTTTAATTTTAACATATAAATTTAACGATGATTAACCCGAGATAATGATAAGAAATAATGTAAATATATGTAATTATCCTATATAATAAAAGCGTAGATTATAAGAGGAATTGATTATGCCTAATTAAGGATGTACAGACTGAATAATTGTTGTAATTTTATAATACGATATAAGCTTTTATACAAAGGGTCAATAAAAATCGATATTTTAAATATTTACAGTTTTATTTTATACATTATATTATGTCCTTATCAATATATAATAATTAAAAAATGGCAACATGCAGCTCATCTTGTACTTTTGCTTGCTCAGTCAAGGCTATAAATACATAATATCGTTATTTTAGGCTGAATGGTGCTATAATTCTTATTTTGCAGAGTTTCATTGAGCACAGTATGCAACTAGACATGATGTATTTGCATAATATTCTGAATCATTTTGTGTAATCAAGAATTTCGTCCGAACTGTTATATTTTTACAAATACATCATGGTGTGCGTCAAGTTTAAATGGTTTCTCGTGTCTTTTGTTTAAAAATATTTCAAAAATCTACATAGCAGTCTTTTCAGCATTATTCTGCTAAAAGATAAAGATTACACATCATTGAGATATGGTGTGTAATACTGATCCTTTAAACCACCGATTTCTTTTGAGGGGAGACAGGGGAAGTTATGACGTCAAAAAAATTGTCCTTAATTTAAACATCAGCCACATACAAAGTAGTCTGCGCGAAAATTGAGCTTATATCTTTAAAAACGATATCACTTGTTTGTGGCAGTCTTGTACTGTCTCTTTCTTACCAGTGCAAGATCAGGCATACTATGTATGAGAAGATAAAGTTAGTGCTTATCAATAATCCTTCCTGTCTTACCTATCATTGGGACATTAGAATGTTTCAATGATTGCTCGGAGAAAGTTTTTCCATTAGTCGACAGGACACCGAACAAATGAGAAAAGTACATGTCGATGTCGGCTATCAGAAAGACTTCCGCAATACTACAGGTTTAACGCTTAACTCAGTGCCTGAGGGTTAGAAGCGGCAAGAGAGGAGTGACATTGGCATATTATGACGTGACGAGAGCATACAAATCTGAAGTCTCGCTGACGTGTGACGTCTCAAAAACACCCTCCCGTGCCGCTCCCATGCCTCAGGTACTGACTGTGTCAAGCGCAAGAAGTAAAAATGTAATTATTTTTATCTCAAAAAACATCTTACAAATGTTAATTCAATGCGCGATTTATATTTGTCTGATGACGTATTGTGTTATGACGCATCAGAACGTAATCGCTTCATACACTTGTGTTGTGTCACATTATCTCGTGTCGTGACATCTTCAAACGTGTCGCTAAAGTAATGTATGAAATCGATTCCGTTCTGATGCGTCATGTCACGTCAGACAATTAATATAAATCTGGCTTTAATGGAGAATGTTTCTGAACTCTTTCTGGCAGACAGATGGAATCCTTCATTAACCGAAGATAGGTAGATAGTGGCTGTAGGTCTTCCTAGCAGATGGTGCAGCAGGCAGGCCCGCACTTGCGCGCGGAGTGTTCGACGGGCTCTGTCGCTGCCAGCCCCTTCTTCTGGCGCGACATCTCGCGGATCAGCGTCAGGAACGCCTGCGGACAGCGGTTAGGAAGGGACTGTAGGGTAGTTGGAACGCTGGCTGGGGTACCCGTCAAGAAGATATGGTAGCCCCCTTACTAATAAAGTTACAGACTCGTTGAACACTTGTTTAATATGACGTATAGTATGAAAATGTCAAATTAAACTAATGTTCAACGCGTGTAAAACTTTTTTTAGTAAGGGGGCAGATCTTAAGACGTGTTTTTTGTCTAACTTCGTTATCTCTAATAACGAAAGGGGAAAGTTTCAAAATAACTTTAGTTTCTTAAAATGGCAATATGGAATATCTTGCTTATTTAAATTTCGTTTCTTGGCGGGATTTTCAGTTACTTTGCAAAAGACGCAGTCCAGCGCCCTGCTCATTTATTACATAGCTTCAACATAACTTGGCTTTTTGCCGACAGTTGAATAACAGAATTACAAATGGTTAACCACATTCACACTTTAAAAATTACAATTTAAATTGGAAAATTGACAGAAGTTTTTTTTTTTCAAATATACAAAATTAACAATCAAGCTCAATAAATAAACAGTAATTTTGCAAATCAGTATATTTCTGCTTATCTTTTCGTACCATTATAAATTTGTTCCGGTGAGTGCCTGATATACATTTCATACACAGATCGATACTCCATACATTTGTAAACTAAAACTAACCTATAGGAAAACCTTCAGTACATTCGAGTAGGTACAAAATACGATATGCCTCTATCATATTCTATGATATTAATCTTTTATTTTACAGATTTAATAATCATAGAATTTGAAGTCCACTTGCTTCCATCACCTTCAAAAAAACAAAAAAAAACTGATCTTATTATGTCATTTAAAAAAAACATCTATTGTCTTCATACAAAAATAATTTAAAAATTCGTTTTAGGCATTGAAGTGTCAGGAATCACGTGGACTAGGCCTCAATATAATATATCGCGTGGATACTACGACACTACATTGGCAGTACGAGCCCGCGCGACACTGGCCCCTCATGTAACCTAGTGTGTCGTGTCGGGACGTATTATGCTAGTCCGAGGTTATTGCTATAAATGCCGCGTTAACCCTATTCCCTGGTAGGTATATTATATGGAGTGAATAAAAATATATGTATATTACTATTTCTTATTTCATAATCATTGATTTCATATAAAAACAACAATAATGCAGATCAGCCCTTTTTCTTACAAGGCAAATAAGAAGGCTGCTAAAAATACGGTATTACGAGTTTGAATGACATAAATTAATAATAGTTTCTACTTTCTTCACTGTAAAGTTTATTCCCGCATAAATCATATACAGTGTNGTGTTTAGGCTTGGGCCAAATTCCGTGCCGCTGAGTGTATATGTAATTATCCTATATAATAAAAGCTTAGATTATAAGAGGGATTGATTATGCCTAGATAAGAATGTACAGACTGAATTATTGTTGTAATTTTATAATACGATATAAGCTTTTATACAAAGGGTCAATAAAAATCGATATTTTAAATATTTACAGTTTTATTTTATACATTATATTATGTCCTTATCAATATATAATAATTAAAAAATGGCAACATGCAGCTCATCTTGTACTTTTGCTTGCTCAGTCAAGGCTATAAATACATAATATCGTTATTTTAGGCTGAATGGTGCTTTTATTCTTATTTTGCAGTGTTTCATTGATCACAGTATGCAACTAGACATGATGTATTTGCATAATATTCTGAATCATTGTGTTTCAAGAATTTCGTCCGAATTGTTATATTCTTACAAATACATCATGTGTGCGTCAAGTTTAAATGGTTTCTCGTGTCGTTTAAAAATATTTCAAAAATCTACATAGCAGTCTTTTCAGCATTATTCTGCTAAAAGATAAAGATTACACATCCACATCACGTTGTGACTAAAGTGTACCACTGACCCTTCTTGAGATATGGTGTGTAATAGTGAATAGTGTTTTTCAACCTTTTTCATGACACGACCCCCCTAGTATGAAAAATTTTGTTTATTATAATTAGATTTCGGATTTATCTGCATTAAAAGAATTTTTTTTACTGAAGTAGTTTTTACGACCTCTCGCGACCCCCCTATAGAGGCTTCGCGACCCCCCTATAGAGGCTTCGCGACCCCCCTATAGAGGCTTCGCGACCCCCCTATAGAGGCTTCGCGACCCCCCAGGGGGTCGCGACCCACAGATTGAAAAACACTGCTTTAAACCACCGATTTCTTTTGAGGGGAGACAGGGAAAGTTATTAAAATTGAGCTTATATCTTTAAAAACGATATCACTTGTTTGTGGCAGTCATTGTACTGTCTCTTTCTTACCAGTACAAGATCAGGCATACAAGTATCAAAAGTCAAAGTTTTACTCATTTGTTATTGGGGTTTATTCCCGTTGTCCCCACTAGTGCAGACAAGCCTGGTGGGGACAACGGGAATGAACCGTCGTTAAGATATGAGAATGTTCCAATAATTGCTCAGAGGAAGTTTTTCCATTAGCCGACACCGAACAAATGAGAAATGTACATGTCCATGTCGCCTATCAGAAAAACAATACTATCAAACTTTTTTTTTATCTCCAACGAATGATAGAAAAACGTCTTACAATTCTTAAACTAATGCGGGATTTATATTTGTCTGATGACGTGTTCTGTTGTAATGCATCAGAACGGAAGCGGCTTTATGCACTAGTGTTGCGTCGCATTGTCTCGTGTCGTGACATCTTCAAACGTGTCGCTTAAGTAATGTATGAAATCGATTCCGTTCTGATGTGTCATGACAACGTCAGACAAATATAAATCTGGCTTTAATGGAGAATGTTTCTAAACTCTTTCTGGCAGACGGATGAAATCCTTCATTCAGCAAAGATAGTGGCTGTAGGTCTCCTTAGCAGATGGTGCAGCAGGCAGGCCCGCACTTGCGCGCGGAGTGTTCGACGGGCTCCGCCGCCGCCAGCCCCTTCTTCTGGCGCGACATCTCGCGGATCAGCGTCAGGAACGCCTGCGGACAGCGGTTAGGAAGGGACTGTAGGGTAGTTGGAACGCTGGCTGGGCTACCCGTCAAGAAGTTTGTAGCCCCCTTACTAATAAAAGTTACAGACTCGTTGAACACTTGTTTAATATGACGTTTAGTATGGGAATGTCAAATTAAACTAATGTTCAACGCGTGTAAAACTTTTTTTAGTAAGAGGGCAGATCTTACCGCAAGGGGGGAAATTAAAAAAAATACATTATTTCTTATAATGGCAATATGGAATATCTTGTTATTTTTAGAGAGACTGCTACTATCTAAATCGCAATTTATTGTTTCGTTTCTTGACGGGATTTTCAGTTACTTATGATGTACACAGTCCAGCACACTGCATTTATTCATTGCGTTTTTTGATAGCTTTAACATTACTTGGCTTTTTTCCGACAGTTGAATTACAGAATTACAAATGGTTATATTTACACTTTAAAAATTACAATTTTAATTTGAAAATATTGACACGTTATAAAACGTAATAAAACATTATGAAGTTTTTTTTTTCAAAATATACAAAATTAACAAACAAATCAGCTCAATAAATAAACAGTAATTTTGCAAATCAGTATATTTCTGCTTATCTTTTCGTACCATTATAAATTTGTTCCGGTGAGTGCCTGATATACATTTCATACACAGATCGATACTCCATACATTTGTAAACTAAAACTAACCTATAGGAAAACCTTCAGTACATTCGAGTAGGTACAAAATACGATGTGCCTCTATCATATTCTATGATATTAATCTTTTACTTTACAGATTAATAATCATAGAATTTGAAGTCCACTTGCTTCCATCACCTTCAAAAATAAAACAAAACTGATCTTATTATGTCATTTAAAAAAAACATCTATTGTCTTCATACAAAAATAATTTAAAAATTCGTTTTAGGCACTGAAGTGTCAGGAATCACGTGGACTAGGCCTCAATATAATATATCGCGTGGATACTACGACACTACGTTGGCAGTACGAGCCCGCGCGACACTGGCCCCTCATGTAACCTAGTGTGTCGTGTCGGGACGTATTATGCTAGTCCGAGGTTATTGCTATAAATGCCGCGTTAACCCTATTCCCTGGTAGGTATATTATATGGAGTGAATAAAAATATATGTATGTATATTACTATTTCTTATTTCATAATCATTGATTTCATATAAAAACAAAAATAATGCAGATCAGCCCTTTTCTTACAAGGCAATAAGAATGCTGCTAAAAATACGGTATTACGAGTTTGAATGACATAAATAATAGTTTCTACTTTCTTCACTGTAGAGTTTATTCCCGCATAAATCACATTTTTTATCTTTTTACATAGCAAGTAAAATCATTGTTATTGTATTCTTATTTATTATTATATGAAATCAACGACAACAGTGATGGCATATCTTCCAATAAACGTCTATGAGTCACCAACAGTTCGTTGATCAAGTTCCGTGTTAACGAATTGCATTTCAAATCACATACATTACCGTAATGTTATATAGCTAGCACATGTCTAACATCCATTCGGTTACCGCTTCATAGTACTCCTGCGTTCCTGCCACTTTGGTTGCCAAAGTCGGGACTATTCGTGTATTTATTGTTATATTCATAATAATTATCATTATGTGTGAAAATGTTATTTATTTACTTTATTGTTAGATTTAATATTGTATTTGATTGAGCAGTTTAAGGCTGTCATTTTGGAATGGTTTAAAAAAATCTGTTTCTTTTTTTATTATTATTTCGATGGTATTTCTCATGAAACTACTAGTTAGAACAGTCAGGATGACAGCCCTAATAGTTACGTTAAAATAATTATTTTCGATAGTTGTACATTCTAACATTCACTGTGAGTTTGTGTTTAGTATAAGAATAAGAACAGAAAACATCTGACGATAGTACGCTGAATCTACTGTGCAGTCTCGTGAAGCGACACCGCGGGCCGACCACATCCACGAGCAGTGCAGACGATCACACACTACGCGGTGCCTGCAGAAATATCCAATCATTCCGATTCCATGACATTCCAAAATTTGTTGCGCTTTCAGTATCAACCAATATCAATTATTCCATAAGCAACATTGGACCTTTTACATTTATATCAAGGTTTATAACCACCGAGTATCATATTTCTGCAAACACTGAAGAGGACAACAACTCCAATCAACACATTACACGATACAATTAGCACTTACCATTTAAAATAAATACAAAATCTTACGCTACACCGTTTGTCAGACGGGTCACTGCGGACAACTAATGGCAATCTAATCTGCGCGGGCGGACTGCGGGAAACCAGACACATCGTGAACGACAGGGCCCATCACAGAACCCTGAGGCACTCCCCAGTCCGCCCGCAGTTATCCGTGTTTCATTTTGCATTTTAGAATGATGAAATTACAAATCGTCATACAAAACAACGTGCAAGCACAAAGCTTAATAATAACAATAGGGGGATGCCGCCCGACACCGTCGGTCTGGAGCGGCATCCAAAAAATGCCAGCACCAAAATGGGCGAATATCATAGTACAATAGGGCTGCGGCGGACATGATGCTTTGAGCGCCAACGACCGACGACTGGCGGCTGATCATCAAACCAGCCAATACTACTTTGACACACACACACTACTGCATCGATGCCGGTCGCAAAATCGTCCACGCTAAAAGTAACATGTCTGCCATGGTCCTCACATAACCTTTGCCGCTTAAACCTAGAGTAAATCAGGCTTCGCTGCCATACTGGTTTGCATTTAATTCTTACTACGTGCGTAGTAAGGATGAGGATAGTATGGCAGCGATTCCGAACAGAAGCGAAGCGCGGCGGCCGGAGTTCTACCCGCGACTCGGGTATAAGTCCCTTCTATATGGGCTTCGTAAACCTTATATCGGTGAGATACTACTTCAAAACATCTTGTGAAAACAATTCTAATGAGTGGCCATTCGAAAATAAATAATTTCCTTAACATTAAAATTCCATTGAATAGAGTATTCTCGATGAGAACCGTTCTCAACTGCATTTGTTTATAAAATAATCTGCATTCGCAATACAATATCAAAACATACTTGTGACTACTAAATCTTGCAATGCTTACTAAAATAAAGTTTAAAATAATGAATCAAATCTTACGGAATCCAATCATCAACTAATCATTTAGATTTTTCTGTTTCGTTTAGCGCACGAACAACAACACAAAGTGTATGCTGTTGCGAGAATTTGTTACTGTCTTGTTTGAAAAAAATTGAATTCCCCAAGGTTTGTTTCTACACGAAATGAATGTAATCCAGTGAGACCAAAAGAGCGTGAAGCACAGCGTAAAATTAGTCACAGTACACTCGGGGCGCCCGGCTGGGAGCTCTACAATATGGCGCACTTGATGATTTTCCTGCGTTTCTTCTTGACGTCGCCGTTGGTGGCGCGCGTGTCGTCCGACTTGCGCGACCTGATCTCGCGCATCAGGTCAAAGAACACCTGCACACAACCGCACCCGTCAGCACACACACACCACAACCGCCCGGAGCCCGGAGGCCCGTTTAATAAAAGAGACAACGCGACATACAATGGTGACGTCACTAAACGACACACTTAGGCCTGATTTTTCAATAGCCGGATAACTTTTAACTGAAGAATAAGTTTGGCATATTAACAGTTTCAGTATGGGAAATAAATCAAAATGACAGTTCTATTCTTCAGTTAAAACTCAGCCAACGATCGAAAAATCAGCCCTTAGTCAGTTTTAGACTCGTATACCGAATTTTCATGACGAATCAACACTTATGTCATAGGTTTCAAAACGTCACAAACAATTCGACGTATACGATAGAAACCAACAGTATTGTTAAACTGTCGTTTATTCTATGTATAATTTGTCAAATTATCACATGTATTAAACAGACCACAGGAAAACCATGACATACAAACTACATACATATTTTGGAAAATAAGCCCCACACAATTTAGAAAAATGATTCCCCAGATGAACCCCACAACCAAATAACCATACGATTCCGGACTGACATTTATGTAGCAGCTGTGTGCTTTGCGTGACTTAAAATATGGTGGATATAGGAAGAATTAAAAGTATTAGGTAATCTGTGACACTGTTCCTTTATTTTTAAAATGTCAATTAAATATTCAAGAAAAGTGTCAAAGAATCGCAAGCATTCGTCTAGCAAAGCACACAGCTGTAAGTATGATAAAACTAAGCCGAGCGGAGCCGCGGGAACTACCAGTACTTGGAAGCGTGCGAGCATGCTCAGGCTTAGCTCAGTTTGTTAATTAATTTAAAATAATAAACACAGTATCTCGGTTTATAGAAATAAGAAATAGTTATATTTGGCGGTTCTAAGTTACCAAGGGCTTTGAGTTCATGAAATATTTGGGATTTATAAACGTTTATCGTTAATGCTATGCCGTTTACAGCGCTTAAACCTTGTTGATTGGGTGAGAGAACGCGTTATGAGCTCAGAGTTATGATGACGCACTATTTCACGACTTCAATACTCGTAATATGTATCAGGACAATCGCTCGAAAGTAGTAGATATTCGCAGTAGCACTGGAGCCCGATTGTTCGACTTAGATAACTGTTGTTTGGCCACAGCCCAACTTGTTGCTCATTACCGCCTGCGTGCTAAGATAAAATCTAAAATCTAAGATCCGTTAATGCGTTTTGCTTACTCACGCTGATAATTGGAGAGTGCGGTTAAAGAGACCAAATATTTGACACTTCTGCCACCTTGTACATTTGTTCGTAATTTTGTCGTTTACTACACCGTAGCGAACGAACACTATCTATTTTCTGAAGTGTATAGGACCCACTGCTTTGTTACCCAACGGCTAGTGTTATGAAATTTAGCCAGAAACCTAGCAAGACCCAGGCGCATTGTACTCTTTACTAGTCACCGGGTGATTCTGGATAAAGATGTCTACTTTCCCAAACAACATTTTTTTAAAGAATATTAGCAATTTGTAAATACAAATTACTAAATAAAATAAATTAAATCTCGTTAACCCCTCGTGGCAAGCTAAATATGCTTCGGGGATCCATCCCGCGTTCCTCGGATCATGAGTCGGCTAGTCTGACGCCTCATAGTTCGGCTATCGTGTGTAATGCGTACTATTCCCACCTCTCGTTCCCACCACTGCAACTCCTGTGTAGCCAGGATCTACAGCTTGACCGCCATAAAAACCCAACCAATGAAGGTCAAGTTTGTCCCGGGGGAAAGTTAAACTGTCATTGGACCCGCAACGAAGTTAATCAGAAGAAATAATGTGTTTAGCGTACCTTGTCGACGTTGTCGCGCGTCTTGGCGGAGGTCTCGACGTAGGGCACCTGCCAGGCGGCGGCGCGCTCGCGGCAGGCGTCGAGCGGCACGCGGCGCTTGTCGGCCAGGTCCGACTTGTTGCCCACCAGCAGGAACGGGATGTTCTCGTCGTTCTTTACGCGAAGGATTTGCTCTCTGCGGACGTATGGTGCGGGAATGTCAATCAGAATTCACGTATTTAGGCAGCGGGCGGGGCACATAGCTCGTAGAGCTAATGAAATAAATAAATAGAGCTGATGGCCGCTGGGGCAGGAAAGTTCTTGAAAGGCGACCACGAACCCGAAAGACGTAGCGTGGCGGAGACTCCCACTAGGTGGACCGACGAAATGGTGAAGGTCGCGGGAGGTGCCTGGATGCGAGCGGCGCAGGACCGGTCTTTGTGGAAACCCTTGGGGGAGGCCTTTGTCCAGCAGTGGATGTCTTTCGGCTGAAACGAAGGAACGAACGTAGCACACATATCAAATAAGAAAGGGATCGTCATCTTGTCGCCTTTTCTCTAACGTAAATGGATCAGCGAAGGGGTTAGGAACAAAGAACACTAAACGGCTCGAGTTGATACGATGACGATCCCTTTCCGAGTTGTTAAGTGTGCTTCGACCGTTAGGCCGTAAAATATAAAATGAAAGTTACTTAATTAAGTATCGTTATTCGCTTGTATCAATAAACAAAAAAATAGAAGAATCGCGTTTTGTCAGCTCCTAAAACTGGCGCCCGTATTCACAAACATTACTATGAGGTCTCACAGTGCGCGTGGACGCACAGGGTGACACGGCCCAATCACAGAGCTTCTCTTAAGCAAGCATCGTTTTGTGAGTACGGGCATAAGTCAGTTAACCCCTCTGACCTGAACTCCTGCGTGGCGTCGAAGCTCTCAGGTTCCGTGATGGAGAAGACGCAGAGGAAGCCCTCGCCGGAGCGGAAGTAGTTGTCGCGGATGGCGGCGTAGTCCTCCTGCCCCGCCGTGTCCAGGATGTCGATCTGCACCTCCTCGCCGTCCAGCACCACCTGACAAAAGACACAGCTGTAGCTATAAAACGGGACTATTCCCACCTCTCGTTCCCACCACTTCAACTCCTGTGTAGCCAGGATCTACAGCTTGACCGCCACAAAAACCCAACCAATGAAGGTCAAGTTTGTCCCGGGGGAAAGTTAAACCCCCATTGGACCCGCAACGAAATTAATCAGAAGAACATAGGAGGAGTTCGAAATAAGGTGTAGCTATAGTCTGCTGATCCGTATTTTGAATCTCCTTTTAAGCTTCAGCCACACCAACGCGTGCAGATTACCATCGCCGCCGCAATCAAAAAGGCCAATGACAAGTCGCGCGACCAGTGACAGTTCACGCGACTTGTCATTGGCCTTTGTTGGTGTTGGTGTGGTTAAAGCTTTAGGCGTAGTTCAGTATGCGTGCCTGATTTTAGGCACATTACACACAAGGCTGTTTCTTATCGAATAATGAAAGCAGAACATACACCACACCTCAGCACATAAATACACTACAGCCAAAAATGTATGTTCAGAATATATGAACTATAGATTCTGAACATACATTTTTGGACGTAGATCAGAATGCGTGCAGTATGTTAAGTATACGGCTACCATGCAGCTACTTTCTTGGTGAATCAAGAGATAGATACCTTTCGGTCTACCTAAACCTACTTTTACCATGGATGGACCTACTTTTCGTGTATGACAGAAAAAAAGAAATGCCTCCCAAAGGACCACGTTAATAGCGGTGACTATCGGATCAGCAAGGTCCTTTATACATTAGTCTTAATTAAGCGTGTCTCTTAGTTAAAACACGACGGGATGGTATGTGGGTAGATGCGTGTTCAGAATAGCAAAAGATATCACAATTGAGATCTTATCCGTTCCCAATCCCAGCCCAATTAGGGCTATCATCGTCATCAGACACGGAGTGAAGTCATCACTCGCGGATTGAGCAATTCACCTCGTCTTGCAATTTACTCTAGACACTGCAGCTCTTTGCCCAAGGTTAGTGTGGTCACATAATACAAACCTTGGCTTTCAATTTGTTTTCTTTTTTTTAATAAAAAGATATTGTATACGTCCGACTCACATATCTTTTGTGACAGGTCTGAGTCTTATTAAGTGCCTAAAGAAATGAAAATATTATGTTGAATGTCTGACGTTTATACATCCATAATATTTTGTACCCATAACAATCTAGACCGGGCTCGAATTTACCACTTTCAGATAGGCTTTACTATTCCTACATAGTAAAACCACTAGAAAAAAAAATACGTGCAAGGTTAAGTGTCAAATGTAAAGCGGCCGCGGTGACCCGTATTATACGTGGAAAGCTACCGTTTCTAATCTGATTCACTGGTAATTAACTTGAATATCAACTGTCTGCTAAGTCGTGATTAACTGTTGTTAGGGCCTTCGTAAATAGGACGTCATTGACTAACTTTGGTTGCTTTTGAATGTCAGTTACATAATGTGTTTCCGCTATGCATTTGTTTTAACAGACAAAACAACGTTGTTATAATCAGAAATAATATTATGCGTTTTAAAAGCCCATTAAAATCCCATAATTACAAATTATGATCAGAGAGAATATGTTTAGAAAGTAAAGAAAGTGATAAATATGAGAACTAGTTCACCTCCATGGTTTGTCCACGAATGTGTCGCTTCAACTTCAAAGAGAGCCGATTTATGTTTTCCGGCCTCTCCTGTTTGCTCAATACTGATAATGGCACAAGCTAAATCTACGGAAATCGATAATTTCATACTCGTCTAACGGTTTAGATCAGTTTTAGTTGATAACTTATTGTAATTTAATAACAAGATAATAAGGTCTTATTCGTTGTTGTAACACAATTTTAATACCATTTTTTGGTCTCATCTTATTTCCAATTAGTACAAGATTGAAATGCGATATTACAAAATCACCAGTAGGCCTAAGATGCGCGCCGCGATAAGCGGTTATCACGCCATTTTATCGATTTTGCCCATACATTTTGACGTCGATAAAAGTTATCACGGCGCGCATCTTAGGCCTACAGACCATTCTTGTGGCGGAGTTTTGGGCTGACACTGTGTAGGTTTGTTGTCGACACGAAAAAATGAAGAAGACCATTCTGGCCCGTTCGCTATTACGCGCATGACGGTGGATCAACGTGCGGTTCTAAAGGTCTTATTCGAAAGTCCTCTTTGTGGTCATGTTCCCTGCGCTTTGCTTGCTCACCTTCTTCCTGTAGCTGTCTGCCTTCGTGGGCTCGTAGTCTTCGACGAACTCGTCGTACATGAACTGCAGCGTGAGCGCGGACTTGCCCACGCCGCCCGAGCCCACCATGATCACCTTGTGAAGCGTGGGCGCCGCCGCCGGCTTCTTCGACATCACTGGGGAGGCGCGCCGCACGCCCGGACACTGGAAAATACAGAGTTAGTTTCGTTAAGGCTATATTTCACCGGGACACCATGGCGGCGCAACCAGTCGCCGCTACCAACAAAATGTATGCAGCTTTGCGCAACCAAACGGACACCAGGTGAGTAACTCTCTATAGAGCTGTATACATTTTGTTGGTAGCCGGCGACTGGTTGCGCCACCATGGTGTCCCGGTGAAATTTAGCCCTTAGAGGGCAATGCATTGTGTTGTGATACAGGGAATCTTGAGTGGTGAAGGTGGACTACCCGCGGTAGTATTACTAGACAGCAGGGGGAAGAATTAGGCTAAGTTGCACTACATTATTTTAACCGCAACTAACCAAAACCGGTGCTTTTGTTTGATGTTGCAAGCCAATCATTAATGTTGCATTGACGAAGTTATTGTCGACTTAAAAACTTGTTATTTCACTAAATTTAATAACACGCTACAATAGATGCTACAAATGATATAGCTAGCTCTATGTTCATTGTTAATTTATTGAAACAGTAATTTGACCCAGACAATATTCAAAGAAACATAAATCATAAATACACAGTAGAAAAAAAAACAGTTGAGTTAGGTCACAGAATTCACGCGATATGCAACTGGAAATCCAATTAATAAAGTTATACCCACCTACTTTATTTAAGTACTTTTAGTAGTTACTTAATTTTACAAACAAATTAATTCACCGTTGATATTTTCACTGCATTTACAAGTCCATATTAACCGGCAAAGCCAATTCGGCATTTTATCAGAACAATATCAAAGCTGTAAAGTTAGTATTACACTGACAACAATGTTATCAGTTGTTCAATATATTTTAATAGCCGATAACAAACAGTTTAAATTCCCTAAATTACATAAAAGATAGGAGGCACACCGCCAAACTGACTCGACGACGCTTATCAGTAAAATGCACTGAGGTAAATGTAAATTGCCCCACACTATTGGTGCTACTGGTCTACTCGTAACATCAACATCAAACCAAGAATAATATTCATTATCTAAACTACGCGAAAATATTTTCGTAAGGTCAAACACCGCTACACCATTTATGACGCGCCGAAACTATGCTAGAGCCCAAATTGGCGATACCATCGAGACAACAAAATGCTAATGGCAGCCGTTTTTGAAACGTTCCGATACGGTTACCAATACTGAAGATTGACAGAACGAACTCTTTTGCATAATATTTACGAAAATCCGAAGAGAAAATAAATATGGTGTAGTAACGACGTAAACTGAAGGCGACCACAAACGTGTCAAAAACGAATAACATGATCTCATACCATAGAGATTATATTCCTCTAGGAAACGCTGTTTAAAATAAACCTGACTGACATTGACCGACAAGCCTCCAAATTAGGATTGCATCCACCGTCAGAGAAATCTGATTAGCTACCACCCAGTCGATGTTAATTATCACGGAGAAAATGGACGATTCCTTACAGTCGCAGCTGACACGGTCAATGGTTGCGTAAATGAGTAATCAATTCTGCATTTAGCAACGGGCATTGCCGCCAATTACCCTCCACGACTGGCAGAACGCTGCCGACGAACGGCTTCATTGCGGCCACTGCCATTCAGTAAAAGTGCTTCGAGACTCCGTTTACATACTAATTGACTTACTTTGCATACATAGTAGTTGTTATTAATCGAACAGTCTTCTTGAAACCAAAAATAACAAATACAGCGGCAAAATTTAAAGATTTATGTTAATTTTCATCATTATTATCATTGGCAACTGCATCAGCAAACAAAATGCTAATTTTGAGAGTGGAGTGTTACCACGATAAAAAACATTATTTGTCTAAATAAAATGTATTTAGTTTTTTTTTTTTGTAAATAAGTCTCACGAAAAAAAACGACATTGTTTATTACTTAAAAATCTTAACTGCTATCGTGTAGTGTAATAAACATTTTTAATTTTCGATCATGTATTTATAGTTTTGTTTTGTACAAAAAATAATAATTTATTATTTAATAACAATCTCTGGCTACTTTTACAAGCTATGGAGGCCAATGCGATGGCGACAATTATCTTTCAACAACACTAAGACTTTCAATATTATGAGGTTCATCATTATGGTTACATAAACATGACCATTACCTTAATTAACCATGAGTTCATCGACTCTTCAAGATAAGGAAGTATGTCGACGACTACTCAATCAAAAAATCAAAATCAAAAATATTTATTCAGTTTAGACCACAAGTGGCACTTATGAACGTCAATAGAAAATAATAAAAAAAAGAAAAGGTAGCCCTTATGGGGCACTTTACATGTCTCCTTATCTTTTGGGCCCTACCAGATTCCATACTCCACTTTGATCCAAAGTGCGCAGTAAAAACAAAGCTATTCTGCGGTAATAACGCATTCCGCGCGCATTCTGTTCAGGTGACGTGTGGTATTGTGGTATTGCCAGCGGAATACGAAAAGGGAGGATAAACAAAGCCTAATCAGCAATCAGCAATTAGCTGACTGTGACGGCTCCGGCACACTTCCCGTTATCACATCATGGACGGTCACGGATTAGCAGAACTGTATGAATTGAAGTATTGGGAGCATTTGTATGTAGTGAATTTTTTTTTTCATTAGGTACTGGCAAACGGCCATATTGACTCGTATTTGAGTTTTTATTTTTTATTAAATTAAAGTTATAATTAATGGAGTGGAAAATTTTCCAAACACGTTCACACTTTCGACATCATCGATGCCGCTTTTCAAGTCTCCTTCAAAAGGGGAAAACAGTAAATGCACATACAAGAAATGCTACTTTGTTTATAGACCGGCTAACCTTTCGAAAACACTTTCGCGCTGATCATTGCACCGACTAGTGATTACAACAATGTACTTGCGAACACTGCCTTTCGAAAAAATGGGGACAAGATGAAATCGATACTGTGACAACACCCAACAAGGATCTATTTTTAGGACGAGTCATGTATTTCGTTTATTGGGAAGTAGAGTAGGTTGCGCGTCCATTAGGTTTAAGCCATGGGAAATGGCCTGATTAGCCTGGATAATATATCCATTTACGACCACTAAAGTACAATAACGCGAAAAAAATTAATCGATTATTCGTCATACCAAATGGTAGCAAAAACTAAACTAAAGGAAAACATAAGATGAAGAAAACGTGGATATACCAGCGTGTAGATAATTAACTTCATTTTATCAACGCATGAAACATCTTCATAAATAAACCATATGTTATAACAGGAAAATAACACAATTAAATGATAATTTGTTCATTAACTTCTAAATTGCACTTATTATATTCGCTAGCATTATACAAATTGTAGGTTTTACACTTTTTAGGGACCGCAAAAGGAAAAAAGGTCACCAACTACGTCTGTCCATCAACAAGTCTCACAAGGATGAGAATAAGGATAGGTACGGAACCCTCAGTGCCCGAGTTTGGCCTGCATGCGGTTAGTTAAAAACATCAGTCCAATTTATCTCTAGAGATATCAAATCATTGAGAACCTATAAATCATCCGCACGCAACTCAGGCAGGGTGTTACTAAGTCCGTCAACCTAAACGAACAATCTTATTCATTTTAGGATACAATGGCAAATTGTAAAGAACTGCTCATTTCATTTCAGCTGAATAATTCAATGGGAAATCATAAAGTGGAAAACTGGAGTCGTAAAACAGAAACGTGATCTGAAAAAGCAATACGATGCATTTCAAGACGTACACTGAGGAGATGATGCTCGTTATTCAGATATGGATATAAGTCGATAGAGATGCCGGTCGTATACCAAATATATAGATTGGCCGACAAAGCAGACCTAATGCTGGCTTATCTCACACTTGCAGCCGCAGCATCGGATGCAAACAATGGCTAAATTACCACTGACCTTGTCTATGTAATCGCGGGTGATTCAGCGCGGGCAGACGGCGCGTCAGCGTCACTATACTCACGCAAAAGAAGCCCATGGTAATTAGCTATATCAATTAACCGCGCGTGATGTCCTCCTCTGTGCGTGTCCCCGGCGCAACTGACCGCTGCTGATGTAATTGTGAAACGGGAATGGAAACAATGAATTTGCCAGTTATATCTCATTTGTTTTATCCTCAACGTATGTTATTTGTTACTATCATGTGATGATCATTATGACACCTAGATTGTTTTCATCAACAACATCTACATTACTATCAGGGGGAAGGTAATTCAAGCATCAAGAAACGCATCATTCCTTTCACTAGTCGTGCATTCAAACATTCCAAATACTAACATGAATAGGTCAAGGTATTTCGACAATAACCAATAATGCGCAACCTGAACAATCTTTCAAGACCTTTTGTATATTCTGTCTGGATTTCATCATGTTAGAATTACATACTGAGCTGTTGATGGAGTTGTCAATGTTTTATTATAATTTTATGACTGTCATTATTTTCAGTCGTGACACGCGCGTATTTAGGTTACAGTGTCATTTGCAAGTTGAGCGATTTGCAGCCAACCACATAACGGCGCGTGGTGTGGCTGTAACATGGGTTGCAGTTACTCGCCGTAAACGAGGTGCGATTATGGCTCCCAAATTACGTCAAAGCCGAAGAATAGACCTTATTCATACAACTCTTTTTGACAATGTTCTCACGATGCGGTTGTAGATTGTAGTTAATTAGTTTTCCACGTGTAAGTAGGTGGTCATCGTATCTAGTTTTTTTCTCTGAAAACATCATAATCGCAATTCCCACTAGCTAGAATCTTTGTAATAGAAGTTGTTAACTCTTATCACAATATAACATACAAGTATCGCTCTATCAGACCTGAGTTACAGATAATGCACGAGTACGAGACCTATTCGATGTATTGGGCTTGCGTTTATCTCGCTTGTGTTGGGATGCTGACAAAATTGAAATATCGCTATTGTTTTTTTTATTTAGCTTAAATTTTTCCCAAATGGAGAAATATGAATACCTATTAGTGAGTTAGTCATAACTTAATGAGTCACGTCCGAGCATTTTCCGCTAACACACGTGAAATAGTAATTCCTTAATTTGATTGTGATGGAAGGTTTAAGTAGTTGATTAGTCATTATGCTAAGTATAGTGACACGCATTTAGGACAGTTAAGTGTTGATTTGTTTAACTTCAGTTGTAACTGGGGACCCCGTGACCGTGTGACAATTGTAACAGTAGTCCATTATTAGCGTAATGGTAATAACAAAAGATTCGTGAGTAATAACACTTTGTACCCAAAAAAACTGAAGAAAAGTTTTCACGATCAACAAAAGTGATTCACAAATAATATGCTGTAGGTATTTATATTGAAGCGTCTGAGAGTGTTATTGTTTTTGTCTTCAGTAAATTATTGTCTGGAGCTTCATCATGAATGAGCGTTCATCCCATACAAAACAAGATTTTCCAAATGTATAACCCATATACGCCAATGCACCCTAGCATAGACTAGCTTTCGCGTGTTTTGTATCACTTCAGTCAACGTCATTCCTATGCTAGTCCAGTTGGTCAGTTGGTTGAGGAAACAAAGCCAAGTTTAGAACCGTTAAACCGTCCGTCTGTCTCCCGGGTCGGCTACGCACTCCCGCTGTAACGGTGCAGTCAGCGTCGGCGCATAGCGTTTCGTCTTGACGCACTCCATCCATTATGTTGACAACAACATTACGGATAGAGCCAAGAAAACTGCCGTAGTCAAGATTAAAGCCGTGAAGAACAGGCAAGATTGAAGTCTTAATAAAATAATCATATTTTGATCATGATGACTTATTCTGTCTAAAAATTTCACTTGATCAATTAAGCAGTGCTATAAACGTCTAAAAGTCTGATATTCTGAGTTCTTATTTGGGCAGCTACGACAGACGGAAGATACTTAAATAAATTTAAAAACTTCTATGACTCATCAATCTATGTATGGTCGGAGTTAAATAAAATGTGACGAGTATAATGTAGGCGTCCCTTGAGGCATTCCTCGGGCCTACAGCGTAACCCCCATCGCGAATGACTACAGCAGGCGGCCATCAAAGACACGTGATCGATATAAATGGAACAGATGGATCCTCGCATATAACCACACCAGACGTAGTTTTATTCGAGCAACAATGTAATGTAAAGCAGTTAATTTTCATATAGAACGGATAACTCAAATACACAAGAAAAGGTATAAAGAACGCATTTTGTGGCTTCGAAAATGGGTCAATTACCATAACAATTAACACAATTTGTAAAGGAAAAGTGCAAGAGTCAGTAGTATGCAATTGCATTTGGAACATGGCACTTTGGATACAGTGAAAGACAATAAATGCCTTTGAAAGCTAGTTAGAGAGCGATATGATGTGAACTATGACTGTTGAAGCAAATTTCATTAGGAGTCCCAGGAACAATAACAACTGTACAGACAAGTCAAGAATACTCTCACATGACGTCAATAACATTAAAATACATAGGTATATCACGGTCAGCGTTGCCAGACGTCCCGATTTTGGCGGGACGTCCCGATTTTTAAATCAAATTTAAATGTCCCGCGCGGGACATGCTCGGTCCCGCTTTTCGGAGAGAACTCGACCGCACGTGGCGTACGTACTAAATCTGATTTAAAATATTATTTTTATTGTTAAAATACATTTTCTATAGCTACTTTTGCTATCTATTGTCACGTAAACGTAATTTTAAGTCAAATAAAAAGATAAATATTTGAAAACCTTTGATTATTATACGTTTTTTTACTATGTCCCGTTTCTGACGGAAGAATCCCGCTGTTTTCACTCAAAAAGTACCAAAGTCCCGACTTGGCGAAAAAAAAAACTGGCAACGCTGATCACGGTTGACATTTATCGCCAAGCAACGGTACATGTGCAGCGGGAAAATGATAAGCTGTAAATTCATTGACAAAAGATAATGACCATGTGCAATGCGTCACATTAAGCACAGTACTGTAATACAATGTCCAACGAATGACCATAAGCCACAAAGTAGCCATCTCATCTTATGAAGATTATAAAATAGTGAAATAACTGCAGACAGTGTCGTAAAGAGAAACCCAGACTAGAAAGGAGATCTTTTTCCATTACCTTAATGTTAAAGGTGAATTCAGTGAAAGTGACTAAAATAGAAATCGGCGTTTTAATACACATATGGGTTCCGTTATTTTCGCGCACGTTTTTGGTGTGGTGTAGTGGAGATTGCGAATCAATACCTATAAATTATATGAACGTGCTTTATAACAGCACTTTACTGAAGACTTCCCTAACAAAACCGACGCCAAGAGATGCTTTTTTTTCCTCTATTTTAGGACTGATAAAGATATACCCTCTACGTTGCGGGAGTCAAGGACCGTTGGTGAAGAACATCCTGCCATGATGATTCTGTAAAATAATTCTAATAATTGCATGTATTGGGTTAGTTTGTTTTCGTGCACAGCCAAATGGGATGTTATTTGTTTTACTTATTCACCGGTGCCATGTCGGACCTGGTACGAGAGACCACATTTACAAATAAGTACCAGTCGGGTGTAATAAATACTGAAACCAATTAAGCTTCCGATTGCAATTATGTGTGATTCATTCACCACATCATACATAAATTTAAACATTTTATTTTTGCTAGAGACATCAATAAATAATGTATTCTTTCATTTTGCAGATGTAAGTAATTGAATGTAGAACCGACAGAAAGCTCGATCTCGTAAAAACACGAGTTTAGAGATGAAATGTGCTAACTGTCGTATTGCCCAATACCGCTATTCACGTCTCTTAAAGAGGACTTATAACTTAGAAGGTACCTCGAAAATAGAGGTTCGATCTTCGATCCCATCCCATAAGAAAGGTTCAGCCAAACCAACGCGATCAGCCGGCGTGCAGCGATGGGGATCAGACCTAAAAGCATTGATCGCCATCGCTGCACGCCGCGGCGGCTAATTGCGTTGATTTGGCTGAACCTTAAGAGGCAGTTGCTTATAACAAAATATGCGTAATTCGTCGCACATACTAATGACTGATTAAGATATATGTATAAAAAAAACTTGGACGAGGAAACCGTTTTAACAGGACCCAAGGAGGGTAACGAAAATGATCAGAGGAACTTTTATGAATGTTGCAGCTTTAGAAAAACTGCTTTTCCGTTAAGTTTGATACACCAGGCATATTATGAGTCTGACGTGGAAAAAAGTTGTTTCGAATAGACGGTCTGAGTGACGTATATCAAGATACGACATTCACTGGGCTTATCTCGGCGCGGCGGCCCTAAAACCTCCTCGAGCGCAACCGATGCTCTGATAACGAGAAATTGTGGGATGATTCACACAACATTCAAACTAGTGTAGATTACTTGGAAAGCTTATGGGATAGGGATAAACTTCTTTGTTTTCAGGCAAATTAAAGAACAACGCCTTTTGAATGGAAAACATGAAAGTCTTATAATATTTTAAACATTGGGAGGGTAAATATCTTATTTACTGTTGTCCAAGTCTAGTCACACAAAAATAATTGAGTGCTTTGGTTGGAATAACAGGTCTATTTTATGAACCAAAAATAACTTATTTCAACAGAAACAATAACTTATTTATAATAGCGGATGGCTGATTGATTGTTACTGAAGCAATAAAGAATGGGATGTAATTAAAGATCAATTTAAGTAGGTATGTTTGAAGGAAACACTAACAATTAATCATCATTGATTTTATTAGCTTTAAAATTGATTGATTGGGGTGATCTACTCCTAGCTATAACTATTGCATGACTGCTCTTCATCAATGTGAACAGGTATGTGCGTGTAACACAATAACAGTGCAGACTCGCAAAAACACAGCGGTGCAGTGACAGCAGATGAATGCAAAAAGTTCATGTGTTCCACTTCGTTTGGTAAGAAATAGAAACTGGTGACAATGCACGGAGTATACTGCCCACAAACATGAAAGATACCAATTAAGGACACTGAACTCTTATAATTATTGTTATGCTTCAAAGCATAATTCAATAATAGATTGATTACATTTTCTTTTAATTAGAAACCAACAACAGATTTTATACAATAATTGCTATAATAGTTAACAGTGAATGATATCATTATTTTAGATTCATTACAAAACGAAATTCTGAAATATATCATGTTATTCTTTGTAATAACAACAACTATCCTTTACTTGAAGACTATATAGAAAAGAAATAAAATCAGTTGTAAACTACTCTTAAAGTCTTATGGATTGTACTTTTTAAACTTGCAATTAAAAAAATATGCAGATAGTGATGTGTGATTACAAAAATCACTTGTTCAGGTTAATGATAGATTACAGGACCTGCCTCCTGTTTCTTAGCAAATAAGCTGCTAATTACTTTTGCCTCAAGTCTAATGAGATTACTCATTATGACGCTAGACATCAGAAAATTTATTCACAATAACATTACATACAAGACATTGTTTCAATATGCTGTTAATGAGTTCTCATTACTTATGATCAGATCATTTGAAGTTAGAAACATTTACTAAAACATTTTCTGATATCAGTCATTCGTCAGGAATCTTTAAATTGTAATTAACTGCATACAACATACCTTTTGCTCCTCTAAAAATGTGGTAGATAGCTGATACGCTAGAGCAGAGAACATAACTGGACACTCAGCATCCTCTCCCGCCGAGAGGAGAAGGTAACCACCACACTCCCATAATACTCAGAATTTGACTTTATGGAGACATCACACCAATTCACAACTTCAATCGTTTCACGGTTCAGGTACTCTTTAATTATTTTCTCAGTAACTGTGACCAACTCTAGGAAAATTGACGGAAAATCATTCGGAGGCTCGTGACTCACGGAGTTCACAATAACAGTGATAGCCCGAGTCGATGTGACTGCTCAAACAGCAGGCGCGACCCGAGTGTCGTCTCGATGAATCGGGTCGGGAAAAGTGTACCAACACGTGAGAACGGCAAGACAATGCGCGAGAAACTGTGGGAGAACGAGAGGCGTTGCCATTCTAGTAAACAATCACGTCACTGAACCTAAATACGGCACGGTACTGCATTGTTACACTTTCAGAACGGCGGTACACTTTATTTTCTGACTTACCTATACAATAAAGCTTCTGCGGCTGCAGTTTATCCTTGTTAATCGTTATGTTACAAATTGATTTCACTTTTCTCGTCAATAGTTTTTCACTTTACGCAAACCTGTCAAAAATGACGAATTCGAAGGGTGGCATCACTCGCTGTCCGTCCGAGTAGCGCTAGCGCCCTCTATTTATTATAATAAAATAACTTATTTACCCATCTTACGGGGAAAAAAATATAAAATGTAGTCTTTTCAAGATTGGGAAATAAATTATAAACAGGCTTAGACTAGCAATAAAACCATGGAGGACCTCCGTGAATAAAACTTGCATAATGTTGAAATTGCAAGCTGTTTACCATTGTGTGCAAATAGCTGCGGCAAACCAACTTCTGCAAGACAGCTGCACAGGCATCATCATATTCACAATGCACTCATGCATTATTCTTCTTCTTCTGTTTTGATGATGTTGGCAATACACGTCGAGGTCGACTTGATTTGTGCCATTTTCAAGTATTTATGTGATACGAGTTACAAAATGAGATCAAGTAATGATATAATGAAGGATGATAGATGATACCCCTTCCCACCCTTTGAGTCTCAGTAAAGTTGTGATGCTTTACTGAGACCTCCTCCTATGGACAACTTGAGAGAACCAGAAGAATCACGATGCACTGTTTTGCTTCACTTGCCCACACCCATGCACGTTCACGAACACTCAATGGTTAATAATCCACCATTATTACACATTAATAGTCGCCCACACACGAATTTGAGGAAATAAAACAAAACCGCTAACATGACGCTTCAGATTCCCGCCAAGAAGTCCATGCATCATTGTGGCTTCACTTTTAAAATGATTTTTTTTTTAATTTTTAATGACTATTCTTAGCATTATCTGCTCGGCGACCGCGACCAGACTTTAGAAGAAGAATTTTTACCCGTTCATTTTTTGCTCTAAAACATCTACCTTGTGCGTGCTTGCGTGACCTTTTTTTGTTTTTTATTCTTTTTCACTCACTCTCTTTATGTCTGCACTTCTATCGCAGAATAAAAGTAGTTTAATTTAACTTTAGGTACCTTCATAAAATTTCCAAGGATATTATTATTCTGGACTGGTATCACTCCCACTTTTCGTTCAGAAATCCAAGTTGCGTTTAATTTTAAATTACTACTCCAAACTTTTCATCCTTTGCAACTGAAACAAAACGCAAATGTCAAAATTTGACTGTCAAGTGTCAAACGTCAAAACATCCTCGTAAATTTTTTGGGACAATATTTTCATAAAATTAATGTTCTGAACTAGCTGGAACCCGATGGAAACGATGTCGGGGGGTAAACTTGAAGTAATCTGGTCCCCGGTCCACCATGACAAGTTTATTATTTGGGGTTCCGACATAACCTTGTACCAGGTTTCAAGACTCAAAGATATTGAGAAAAAGACTGCTTGTAAGTGGTTTTCGTCCTATTTGTGTCGCTCACGATGTCGGTTTTGATTAATTATATATTTATAGTTTGTGTTTTTGATTGGGGCGTGTGATCGTTAGTCACTCAGATATCGGGCAACCGCGGGGCGACGGTGATTGCGTCGCAGAGCGCGAACGGCGTGCGCTGCGTGGACGTGAGCGCGGCGCCGGAGCAGGCGGAGCCGCTGCTGGCGCTGGGCCACGCGAGCGGCCGCGTGTCGCTTACCGCGCTCAAGCAGACCCTCGACCCGCTGGGGCTGGTCGGCAGGGAGTTCAGTGAGTTGTCTGTCTACATATCTTACTGCTGAGAACTCTCATTTAAAAAAACTTGTTTTATTGTTGAAGTAATGCAAGTAAATGATTAAGAATAATTGACTCTTATTTTGTTACTAGCTCCCCGATACTCTCGGCTTTGCAACTCGGTGTCATGGAGCCACGTGGAAACAAACCTGCTGGCAGTGGCTATGGAGAAACATCGCAGCGACCATTGCATACTACTGTGGGACGTGAACAGAGGCTCTACCCCACCTGAAGAATCCAAAAGTAATTTGTTTTGATGTAACTTTGATACATTTGTAAATTTTAATAATTTTGAACTATAACTGATCTTGACCAACAGGTGCAGAAGCAGCCTTGGTACCTACACCTGACTCAGCCAAGCCTCTAGCAGAGATGGGTCTCTCGGAGACAGCCCACAATGTCTCCTGGTCAAACTGCTCCAACCGTACTCTGCTGGCTAGTGTCAATCTTAAATATATCAAGATATTTGATCTAAGAGGTGAGTGAAATTGTTTCCCTTTGAAGATCTTCATATATTGGTTTAATTTTCTTTATCTAAATTAGTAAATGCTCAAAGAAAATTGGCAGCAAGGAATGTGGCTGTGTCCTGCATTGCACCAATCTCATTGGACTCATTTGTTTCTCCCCTCAAATCTGTGTTATGTTATTCTTTATAATCTCGTCATCTCTTTATTTGGATATAAAGGACTTGTAGTCTTCTGCCGCTGGATGGAGGTCGTTACTTCCAGACTTATCGAACAAGGGCGTGCTGGTGGCCACGAGCCGGTACTGCTACGGCGCGTGCTCGGACCCCTTCAACCCGTGGCAGCTGGCGTCGCGCGGCGAGAGCGTGGTGTGCGTGTGGGACGCGCGCGCGCTGCAGCGCCCGCTGCTCACGCTGCCGCAGCCGCGCCACGTCACGCGCATCCAGTGGTGCCCCACCAGGTCAGTGGCCCTGCTACCATAGTAAATACAAATGAGTCGGTCATCTTCATAGAAACGCACCGAGGTTTGTATGTGAGCGCGCCAATATACGTATGCGGCGCGCACGCACACACTGACAAAATTGGGCGCACCTCACCGCTAAATTTTGTCAGTGTGTGCGTGCGCGTCGCATACGTGTTGGCAAAACAAACCTCGGTGCGTTTCTATGAAGATGACCTACTCATTTGTATTTACTCTGCTGCAACCCTTGCTCGTGGCAGTCGATAGTTCAGTGACGTCTACACTGGTGTTAAACACGCAGTTCGTTTCAGCCAAATGACGTCCACTGCTGGAAAAAGGCCTCCCCCAAGGATTTCCATAACGACCGCATCCAGGCTGTTCCCGCGACCTTCAGATCGTCGGTCCACCTAGTGGGAGGCCTGTCCACGTTACGTCTTCCGGCCCGCGGTCGAGAACTTTTCTGCCCCAACGGCCATCGTCTCTACGAGCCACTTGATTTTAGCAATTCTGCGAGTTATTTCGTTCACTTTGGTTCTCCTGCGGATCTCCTCATTTCTGATTCGATCACGGGGGAAACTCAGAGCATAGCCCGCTCCATCGCCCTTTGGACCTTGAGCCTTAGGCCTCAGCCTCGAATTTAGCGGGCAGCGGGGCGGCGGCGGTAGCGGCGCGGGAGCGGCAGGATCTTATGCGTAAAATCTAATAGACCGGTTCTCGAAAATAGCGGCGCGGGAGCGGGCAACGAGCGGGCTGCGGCGCAGGAGCGGGCAACGAGCGGGCAGCGCACTCCTTCTTTTGCCCACAATAAATCGAGCGTTAGGAATAAATTTGAATCGAAATAAAATTGACGCCGTTGTTCAGACATTTCGTTTGCGAATAAAAACAAATATCTCGACAACACAACCCCGAACACAACACTTCGCCGCTAAAGCGCCGCGTGAGCTGCCCGCTTGTTTCGAGAACGGGTCTGCGTTGCCCGCGCCGCTGCCCGCTAAATTCGAGGCTGAGGCCGACCCGTAGATTTTTGTTGAGCATGCGACGTTGCTGCAGACGCAACCTGCTGCTGTCGCTGCAGCGCGACGCGAGCGCGCTGCGCCTGCACGACGTGCAGCAGGGCGGGCGCGCGCCGGCGGAGCCCGAGGGCGCCGTGGAGGCGGAGCCCGAGGAGCCGGAGCGCGGCCCGAGCGTGCTGGAGCGCGACGTCACGCCCGCGCCGCCCGCGCCCGCCGCCGCCGCGCCCGCGCCTCTCGCGGCTTTCTGCTGGCACCCTGCGCACGAAGCTCGTCTGTTGGCTGTCAATGTCGCAGGTGAGTCTCGTCGATTGCTGTTCCATATCGTGCTTGAAGATCTTGATAGAATTACGAATAGACTTCACATTTCTGTTGCAAAATCTCAATACATAATGATTTGCACTACATTAGATGCCATGACATGGTGTTTAGCTTCATATGCTGTGCGTGTGCAAACAATTATTTTCGTCTCGTCGCCATTTTTCAATATCGCTGGAAAGATACGAATTAATAAGCTGTTAATTTCGTCCAATGACCCCAAGCTACCTATCCTTATCGCTCGCGCGTACTTATATGGCTGTCGCGACTAACTAAAGCTAAAGTCCGGTCGCCGAGCACGTAGAATTTCGTCCAATGACCCCAAGCTACCTATCCTTATCGCTTGTGCGTACTTATATGGCTGTCGCGACTGTGCGAACGGGCGGCAGCAGTGAGTGTGCAGAATGTTTTCTTAAAACTCATAAAACTCATTTATTTTTGCAAATAGGCTTTTAAAAAGCACTTTTACTCGTCCCAATATTAACCCTACCACTGCTTCGGGACAATAAATGGGCCAGTGTTGAGAAGAAGCAGCGCAAGAAACCCAGTCACTATTGTTTCTTGTTTCTCGCATTCATTCCAATAAAATAAAATTCACGTCCTATTTTTAAGTTGCTCTTCGCATCCCTGAGGGCTTAGTGTGAGTTTACATCAAACGTCCTCCCTAGTGAGAGCGTTAAAAATTTTTTTTTTATTCCCCTTTTTATATCCTGCAATCGACTTAGGTCATAATCAGATGTTTTGTCTTGCTTTTTTGTTTGTGTTCATGAGGAGGGGTATTCCAGTAAATTCTCTCCCTCGGTTTTTACTAATTCACGTAGCAATCTAGTCCAGCCTTCCAATATTCAGTCCAAGCCACTAGCATCTTTGGTCCAACTGTAATATTTGCCATCTTTTCAGTCTTGTGGTGGTCTTGTGGGTTTGTTCCACAATTTCTCTAGCGAGTTGGTTTGTGTGATGTTTCAGCCTTTCCTTATATTTGGTACAGTATTTGCTCACCTCCTCCCTGACTGTCGAAAAAATATATGAAAATTTTAGTACTTGGAAGTTTCCGAGGGGTGCTCCAATCCGTCATAAATTTAAATATATTTTTTTTACGCGCTCACTAGTGAGACGACGTTAACTCTCACTTCGCCCCCTGTTGCCGGCAGGCGGCGTGTGCGACTACACGGTGTGCGAGCGCGTGACGGTGGCGTGGGGCGGCGGCGGGCTGGTGTGGGCGGGCGGCGGCGGGCGCCTGCGCTTCCTGCCCGACGCACAGCAGCGCGACCTGCACGACATCTCCTACACTATGCGCCGCCGCGCGCAGACCGATTATGGGCTCAAGGTATGCTCGTAGTCTCAAATCGTCTTTCTTTTGAGTTTTCGTCAACCAGAGATTTGGTCTAATTCTTCTTCAAATGATCAACATCATCATCTCAGCCACAGGACGTCTACTGCTGAACATAGGCCTCCCCCAATGCTTTCCACGTTGATGGATTGGTAGCGGCCTGCGTCCAGTGCTTCCCTACCACCTTTACGATGTCGTCGGTCCACCTTGTAGGTGGACGTCACACGCTGCGTTTTCCGGTACGCGGCCTCCATTCCAGAACCTTGCTGCCCCATCGGCCGTCAGTTCTGCGTACTATGTGCCCTGCTCATTGCTACTTCAGCTTGCTAATTCGTCGGGCTATGTCAGCGACTTCAAATGATATTACGACAAAACTCACTGAAGCAACTGTCTGTCGGTTAAAAGTGTCTCTTTTTCTCATTGTATGCTGTTATTTCATGTTTGTGTGTTGCAGCCTGATTTATGGCAAAACGCTGACCTGGCTGACGACGAAGCATTGAGTGGACTCTGGCATTTCTTGGCGCTCAGCAAATCTCTAGTCGAAGATGGTAAGTTTACCACACATGTTTCAGATGTTCATAGTAAGTTGTTCCTTATGGTATGTTGTAAGAGCCCATTTTTGGCCGTTGACTTGTCTAGTCGAAGACGTGTAAGTTGTTCTATTAGTGAACTGCTACACTGGCGGATTGTAATGCAGGGTACTCACCTGCCATGTAGCACGTAACGTAGCATGTAACGTAACCAACCTTCAAGTAAGTACGGCTTGCCACGGTTATCGCGTATCTGGCTGCGAGCTCCTGAATCCTACTGCGAGCCTCCTTTATGCTCGCAGTGATACCGCCACTCGGCGGGTCGCTGCGATCTCCCTGCGAACCACGCGCGAGCAGCTCGCAGCGGGTACAATATACTCATTTGATACAGTATCTGATACACTACATGCTACACGGCTAGATGAGTACCCTGCTTAAGCGTTTTCAAAGCGGAGCGGCGACGCGAACACGTCGCGGCTGCGCAATGTTTTCGCCGCGTGTTCGCCGCGCGAACATCTTATAAAAGCCATTTTTACCTGTCGTCAACCAGTGTAACGTTCCTCAGGGTGCATCCGCAACAGCCCGTGGAAGCACCCGGGCGTGCGCACGGTGCTGCGCGCGGCGGGCGAGGGCGGCTACCGCTCAGAGGCCTCGCCCTGCCTGCTGCCCGACCTGCCGCATCGACGCCAGACTGTCTACAGGTGCTGTACAGCTTGCTCTTATATTTGTAGAAAAGGCTTTCTTGCAGCAAATACATATTTCAAGTTTCCTCGAATCCGGCTTGAAGGACCAAAAGGATTGGTACGGCGAATGAACTGGGACTTGTACAGGAAGCCTCTTTTTAGTTGTGTTGCTTCTTCGACACGTTGGTGGAGGTGTATTCATGTTTATAAGTTGCAGTTGCAGAAGTTGCAGAAGCATAACATTCTGTCCTCTCCCTAGGTCGTTAGGAAAATCGCTTTATAGCGTCTTTTGTTGTCTCTTTTTAGGGTTTCGTAGCCAAATGGAAAAAAACTGAACCCTTATAGATTCGTCATGTCTGTCTGTTTTTTTTTTTCATTACTGTTTGGTCTCCGATAATGAATATTATTCTCGTGGCTTGCAGGAGCAGCGAGCGTACGCGCGCGCTTTCGCTGTGCGGCTGGGGCTGGGGCTGGGAGAACGCGGCGGCCGGCGTGGAGCGCGCGGAGGCGGCGGGCACGCCCTGCCGCGCCGCCGCGCTCGCCGCCTTCCACCTGCGCCTGCGCCACGCGCTCGACGTGCTGGCGCGCGCGCGCGAGCCGCAGCTCAGGTCAGTGACCCCGCCGGGGTGGCAATGAGGGCTATCGTTTTAGCGCTCACCAGTTTGCGCCACTGTAGAGTAAGGTCCTGTCACTTGCTAGTAGCGAAGACAGTGGCACCAACTGGTGAGTGCTAAAGTGGTAGGAGCACTATCGCATTTGCACTCATCAAGATGGCGCCATTGTAGAGTAAGGTCCTGTCAATCACCAGGAGTGCCAACTGTTAAGTATAAAAACGATAGCCCTCATTGTCTAAGGTCCAAATCAAATCAAAAAAGGTAATTTATCTATCATATCCTGACCAACCAATTCGATCTGGCCGAATCTAAAATCTAAACAGACGGCTGCGGCATTGTAAGCCTGTGGCAGGTTGCACGTTGTCACGCCACACTTCTTGACTACTTCAAATGGAAATTTTTATTCTTCGTGTATGTGTCATGTCGCATGACATTCTTCTGGAGCTGCAAGTCTTTCCAGTTTGGTGCGTGCCTGTCAGCCTCGTAACTAACACTATCTTTTCGGCTTAGTCATCAAAATGACAACTTCTCAAAATGACAACCGGAACGCAAAATGTCCAAATAATCGAAATATCCGAAATAGACAATATTATTACGAGAAGTTCGGGAAGCTTCGCCATATACTCATGTCCGAAATACCGCAGTGTCTCAAGACAAAAGTATTCGAGCAGTGTGTGTTGCCAGTGTTGATATATGGATCCGAAACGTGGTCGCTTACTATGGGCCTCATAAGAAGGCTCAAGGTCACCCAAAGGGCGATGGAGCGGGCTATGCTCGGAGTTTCCCTGCGTGATCGAATCAGAAATGAGGAGATCCGTAGGAGAACCAAAGTAACCGACATAGCTCGCAGAATTGCTAAAATCAAGTGGCAGTGGGCGGGGCACATAGCTCGTAGAGACGATGGCCGTTGGGGCAGGAAAGTTCTCGAGTGGCGACCACGGGCTGGAAGACGTAGCGTGGGCAGGCCTCCTACTAGGTGGACCGACGATCTGGTAAAGGTCGCGGGAACAAAAACTTTAGTTCCGGCACGGTACAACTTTATTTTGGTTAAAAATTCAGTAGAATAAATGTTACGGTTCATAGAATGCCGTCCCAACATGGATAGTGGCATGAATAGGGATCGCAGTTTTATGCTTATGAAACTTTACATGGAAGCAAGTCGATAAGAGATGGGTAAAATATTCTCGAGTGGAGATCGCCTCTTGACAAATACGGCATGTAGAGCCTCTAACGGAATATTTATGTTGTTATAATAATAATCTAACAAATACACCAATTACCTGAGGCCTCTTATGTAAAGTTTTACGAGTGCTATTTCAACTGGAGTGTAAAAAAATCTTCTGAGTTTTCATAACACCAACATTTGTCCCCAGAGCTACACCTGCCATCAGCTACGTTATAATTTAATACCTACGCAAACCAGAGTTAGAGCCGTTGTGAAACCCACTTCGTTATGCATTTAATAGAATAGACAATGAAAGATTAAGCAACACCGTAACAGCGAGTCATAACAGTAAGAGGACGGCAAGAACCGCGAACATAAACCTAACAAGCCTGGACGCCCGTCTGCGATTTGGGTCCATTATGCAAATGGCAAGACAAGTTTAGCGGCTTCATTTCTTTACACAATATCATTCTGGTACTATTTATCTAATGAATGTTTTCGAGACTGAATGATAAAATAAGGTACCTATCATGAAATATCCAGAATACACAAAGAACTTGGTAGTAAGTATCTTGGTTATTGTGTTTAGTAACAACTGAGTTTAAAAGCCCCCATAGTGAATAATTGGATCTGACATGACTAAATCGGATCAACAACTTTTTTTTCGCGCGCGACCGCCCGAGCGGTCAACATCCTAATCGTCTACGCTCGTCAAATTTTTTCGTTGCATTAATACTAAACAGGTTGTGATCACAAATTAATCTGGTTAAAAACATTAACAACGGCGCGAAGTGCAAAGTGGTGGTTCTCATCTACGGAAAACCCTCTGGACTCTGGTGATTATTGGCAAAATTATTCGCAACGTTTACGTCAAAATTACGAAATCATAACATCAACCGACGTTGGACAAGCGAGCGACGCGACCACTGACCTTGAAAATAGAAAGGCCGTCCGAGCAGAGTGATCAATCGTGAGTCCTGGACGCGCTTCTTCAATACATCTATTTCACGAAATGACGTAAGCGACGCGTTGGCGCAACGGTACGGAACGATAATCTCGACCAAATTCGGAGACCTGGGTTCGAGACCAACGATCAAACAATTTTTTATTTTTTTTTTTTTATTTTGTATTTCTCCTTGTTTTGTGTGAAGAATAAGTAAACACTATGTCGCCAAAGCTCACTAATACCTGTGCGGGATGTCGTACAATTATCTCCGGCAAAGAGTTTTTGAAATGCAGCTCCTGCAACGGCACGTATGATTTATTGTGTGCCGCCGTATCAGAAAGGACTTTCTCCACATACTACTCTTCTTCTGCCAAAAGAAAGACTCCGTGGACATGCCCCGAGTGTCAAACCAAATTGCCTAAGGGAGATGGTACACCAATTCGTCGTGGTGTTGATCATGATGAGACGACTGAGCAGCGTGAAGAAAATATTACACTACGTGACAAGAACAAATCAAAGGTCTCCACTAACGCCGACCTTTCTTCGCAAACTGATGCCAAACTCATACGGCTTATTCAGGCCACAATTCGATCTGAATTAACACCAATCAAGAAGCAGTTAAGTACACTACAAGAAAGCGTTGACTACGTTAGCAAGCAATACGATGACATAATCAAGACCACTAATACTCTTGCAAACAATTACAAGATTATTCAAGCCGAATGCACCCAACTACAGTCCACAGTCGCTGCTTTATCGGACCGACTGAACGTCATGGAGCAGCAGCAAAGAGACAACAACATCGAAATCCAGGGAGCGCCGCAACATAAAAATGAGAATGTCGTCGACATTGTCAAGAAAATCGCAGATGTGGTATCCTTAAAATTACAAGACACCGATATACTGAACTGCACACGTGTAGCCAGTATAAATAAGGACAGTAAAAAACCCAGGGCCATAGTGGTAAAACTAAGAAGTACGCGTTGTCGCGACGAGTTCTACTCCGCAGTGGCACGATACAACCGGTCGCATCCTAACAAGAAACTCTGCTCATCTCTGCTTGGGATGGGCGGCGAAAATGCTCCCATTTACGTCGCCGAACACCTCTCTCCGGCTAATAAGGCACTTCATGCGGCCACCAGGGCAAGAGCCAAAGAGCTGTCTTACAAATTCGTATGGGTACGAGGTGGAAGAATTTTCATGCGGAAAAATGAAACATCTCCCTTTATACATGTAAGGAGTGAGCAGATTCTCCAGAGTCTAACTTGATGTCTGTGTGTGTCTTTTGTTTGATACCATCTTAAATACTTTCACTGCGCGTTTTTATGGGTTTATTGTCAATATATTTTCAAAATGTACGAGGGCTTAAAACAAAAACCCTCAATTTACTAAACTCTGTGCTAATGAATAATTATGATATAATCTGTTTGTGTGAAACGTGGCTCGACGACTCTGTTAGCTCATCTGAGGTGTTTGATCAAAGATACTCTGTCTATCGTAGGGACCGATCACGGGATTTTATGGGGAAATACAATAAATCTCATGGGGGAGGGGTGCTCATTGCAGTTAAGAAAAGTCTTTTAGCACACGAAAAAAATCAATGGCAGACATCCGTTGAAGATCTATGGGTAAGCATAAAATTCAAAAATTTTGTTCTAAATCTTTGCACTGTGTACTTGCCTTCATACCTGAGTCAAGAAGATTTTTCGGAATTCATTGATAACTGTGAACATATCGTTCTTTCTTCTTCTGGAACTGAGACCCTAATAGTTGGTGATTTTAACATCCCGGCCATTGATTGGACCGACACGGCTTCTTCTTCTATTTTATCGAATGGGAAAATCTCAATTCTGCAGGAGTTTCTCTTAAGAACTGGCATGAATCAGCGCAACCTCGTAAAAAACGTTAACAATAGAATCTTGGATCTTGTTCTGAGCCAGCCACACATCTCTTGCGATATTACTGAGTCGCAGACCTTAAGTCGATGCGACAACCATCACCCACCTCTAGATATAGACCTAAAATTTCACAAAGCACATCAAGTGAAAAGAAAAGATGAAATTAAATACATGTTCGACCGAGCTGCCTACTCGGACCTCATCGCGGAACTTGCTCGGGTAAACTGGAGTGACTATTCAGACCTCTCCTGTGATGGATTCGTACAAGTTTTTTATGACCATTTATGGAACTGCATAGATAAATATACCCCTAGAAAGAAAACTAAAAAATCATATCCACCATGGTTCTCTTTTTCTTTGCTTAAATTACTAAAGGAAAAGAACAGATATCACAGGAAATACAAACTATTCGGCAACCCGCGCGACTACGATACGTTTTCAATGCTAAGATCAAGAGTTAAAGCCACCTACGAATCGAACTTTAAATCCTATATTCAGGGAATCGAAGAACACTTGAAAACCGACATAAAGTCTTTCTGGAGTTACACTAAGTCTAAGAAAACCAGTAACGATTTGCCAAGTCAAATGTTTTATGGTGATGATATCGCGGATGATGGCAATGGCATATCTTCCTTATTCGCAAGGCATTTCGCTACAGTTTATAGTGAACCCCTGAACGAAACATACACACCTGACTTTCCCGAGTCAAGTTTTGCTATCTCGTCAATAGTCGTTACAGTCGAGGAAGTTGAGATGGCGCTCAAATCACTCGACGTGTCAAAGGGCCCTGGCCCTGATGATATTCCTCCCTCTTTTATAAGAAGGTGTGCTGGTGTATTGGTTGAACCCCTGTGCATTATATTTAATAAGAGCCTCAGTACTGGGTNGATCAGTACATCAATAAATAAATAAGGGTATTTTTGTTATCTGTCTATATGACTGTATATATGTCTGTATATGTGACTGTGTATCTGTTTGTAAGATAAATTGAATCTGAAGTTTGAGTTAAAAGTTGTACAACAAAAATACGAGGCCCTCTGGCCTAAATAAAAAAAAAAATTGTTGAGGGACTGATAATCAGTTAGAGTTATTTTTATTGAGGTACTGATAATCCGTTATTTGCTTCTTTAGCATTTCAGAATGCCACCAGTATCACCCTTAAAACCAATTGCGTAGAATCTTGTAACTTAATAGTTGACGTAATCGGTAAAATTTTATCTTGTATTTAAGTAGGTGCCTATTTATATTATGTTATTGCTATTTATCTATGAAAATAAGACAAAATATATGTTTTATAAACACTTAAGAGTCATTTACAGTAATAAAGTTTGAAAAAATTATATATATATATATATATTATTGCTGTGAAGTACAGAATCACTTTCGTGGCATCAAAAAATTCAAAACGTTAAAGCTTCCAAACGAGACTCACTATTTGACTGATTTACTGAGAATACAATCTTCACATCAAGCGCTACAATTTTTGTTTACAAAAAGTTGAAATAAGTTAGAAATAAAATTCGCCACGAAGGTGACGATGAGAACCGTGGCGATGAGAAATACCCACATACATCTGTTCGGAAGTTGTATGCTCGTATCTGGGGGCACTGCCATGCCCCCAAATATGATAGCACGTCAAACTAAAGGCTATGGCACCTTATCTAGCTGTAATAGATGCGATTTTACAATTAACTTGTGTATCTGCATACAGAAGTTTTGTGATATTTCATCTCAGCCATTTATGAAGAAAGTCTACATAAATGTTTATTGTCATACGTCAAGGTGTTTACTGTCGAACAGCGTAGTATCGTTTCAGCTCTAAAAATCACAACTCACTAACTACTTTATTTTTTTATGACATCGTAAATTATAACACTGGACTGGGTTATTTAAGGGAAAGTTGAATAGCCCTTAACAGGCAGGTAATGATCACCTGGAACTGTAACCGTTACTGTACTGTTACTGTTACCTGCAGTTACAGTTCAGTTCGCAACATTCCAGTCAAATAAGAATAACTTGATTTACCTTCTGTAAACAACATGTTTAAGCCTTCTTGCAACCTTACCATAATTTAAACTAAATAAGGCGTCACCGGAGTTTACTCAGCTAATACGTACTGACGCTATGCTTGCTTAAGTGAAGCAGCAAATCGAACGCACAGCGTTGAATAGAGCTTTGACGATTGGTTACGTGTGTGACCCTGACGTCCACGCGCTCCCATGTGAGACCTCATTAGTAATGTTTGTGATTTCGCATACCTTATCATAATTTAGACCAAATTGGGCGTCACCGGAGTTTACTCAGCTAATACGTACTTACTCTACGTATGACGTAATACTCTCACGTATCGACAGCAAAACCCAATCAACATAAATCTCTTACAAAAACTCATCAGGGCTCGATTTCCTCAAGAAGGTTATATCGGATAACAATGACAATAATTCATGATCACACGTTTCATAGCTGGAGAAGAACAGAAAGGTCAGATTAAGCTAACACAGATTAATAAAAGTCATATGGGCACATTGATAGCTAATCAAGGCTTTAAACAGTAGGAGGCAATTGGTGTTTTTTTTTTTCAAGAAAAATGTATAAACTTATGAACTGGCGATGTGTAGAGTGCACAATCGTTCGTTTCAGCCGAAAGACGTCCACTGCTGGATAAAGGCCTCCCCCAAGTATTTCCACAAAGACCGGTCCTGCGCCACTCGCATCCAGGCACCTCCCGCGACCTTCACCAGATCGTTGGTTCACCTAGAGGGAGGCCTGCCCACGCTACGTCTTCTGACTCGTGGTCATAATTAAACTGATTGTCCAGATCTGTCGTTCGTTTTAGCCAAATGACGTCCACTACTGGATAACATCCTATTCCACGGATTTCAACAACGACTGGTTTGACTGGTGATAGTATTTTTGCCGAATTGTTGTTGTTATAACAGACAGTGGATGATTAAGATGACTCAATTAAGCGGGTAAGTAATAAACTTTGCTTGAAAGAAGGAACTCTTTGACTCTCTTGTCAATCAAACAAGACATCTTCAGAAATCTAGCTTCTAGCGAATCATGGCAAGTGACTTGGCTGTTTTCGTTTTTCTTTGCACATGATGTCCAAGGGCCTGGCTTTGCCATGATTTATGGCATCCAGGAGATTGTGGTCAGAAATAAATCTCGTGATATTAATACCCTTCCAAAGGACGTGGGTCAAAGGTTAGACAATAATGAAGTAGTTGTACGCTTCGAAACGACTTTTTTCCGATTCAAAGAGATATTGACTGGTTTATTTCTTCGCCTGAACAATTTTTCTTTGTATAAGATACTTGCTGTGCCCGCGACTTCGTACGCGTGAAAATTGTTTGAATAATGTTTCCCGTTTTTGCAACATTTATCTTTACTGCTCCGCCCCTATTGGCTGTCGGGTGATGTTATATAGCTTAAAGACTTCGACGATAATTGGGCTATCCAATACAAAAATAATTTCTGTGCGCATTCAAACAAATAAAGCTCTTCAGCTTTATAACCTACTATAGTATAGATTTTTGTGGATATGCTGACATCAAATCTTGTTTCACTATTGTTTATCTTTTTCGTTATGTAAAGGTGCTCTCTCACCAACAATTTACAATAGGCACTACCTCTCTGACTGACGAGCATTCGCGTGTAATGTAAAATTATAGATTTCCTCTTTAGTTGATAACTCATTGTATCATTAAAAGGTGCGCATTATAGGTGATGCTCGGTCCTTTACTGATGTATACTCGTTTTGTATCATTAAAAGGTGCGCGCTGTAGTTGTCGGTTTTTCTCCCTCACTGGTGTAATGCTCGAATCTATAACGTTACCTTACACGCGAATGCTCCGGTGAGGGAGCACCCTAAAGGTATGATTCTCCACGCAGAATAAACAGTACACGTGCCATCACGACACATGTACTGATTTCCTTGTATTTCTATGAATCCGTAGTTAACGAACTATTGCCTGAAGATATTTCATAGAAATACGTAGAAACCATGCGTCGCGTCGACAAGTCGTCTGCTGCTACTGTGTGAAGTCGCCTACAAACTTTAGCTAGCAAATTAAGTAGGTGTTTAAAATTATTTAGTTCTGTGTTCAACTTTGACATAATTTAAAATTAACTAAGTGCGAAGTTAGTGGATCAAATTGTAGCCCGAGGGAACAAAAACTGTTGCACAAAATTTAAAATTGTCTAATTTTTGTTTTTGTTTTTGGCATTAAAATAACGCAACAAAATCTGATTATAAGTTTAACTATAAATTGCCCGGAGCTATTTAATTATATTGTCAGTTTTAATGATGTCAAAGTATTAAGTTTAATTGAACTAACTTAATTTTATGTCAGCCACGTAATTTGGTGGTCGTCGAGATGTAATTTTACTAACTTTGTGATTATAAAAGTTCTTAATTGTGCTAGTACTAAACAAAATAAAGCTTTGCGAAACCTATTTTTCATCAAGACTTTAAATTTGATATCAACATAATTTTAAAAACAACATAAGTAAAACAAATTAGTATCTTATCCCCTTAGGTACCGTTACTGCAATGGACATTTCGTGTTATGTTTATTACATTTTCAGAGTTTAGATTTCAACATAATTTACTCGTATCATACAATTTTAAGTAAAATTATTAAATTCCATAAAGTTTGGTTTTGACCACAATCTCTCGTAGGTACATTACCTAGGTAGTTCATTTACGAAACAAAATATCTATTAAAAAGTATTATATCTAGAATTTGTACATTACTAAGTAATTAAGTGAAATACTCTTTAAATTGGTTTCACATTAATTATCAGAAATATGTTTATAGCTTTTTGACATTATTGTTAAATTTAATTGAAATAAACAAAGACATACACAAAAAAAAATAACTAAGGCCCAGTTTTTTGATTCATAGTTAAATTAACTAATTGTTAAATTTTGCAACTAATGGTTAAATATTAACAAAATGTTAACTAATAGTTAAAAAATGTACTAAAAGTCAAGCTAACCATTGTTCGAAAAACATTTTTTTCTGATATTTGACCACTTGTCATTTGACATCTGTCAAATTTGACTATTTGTTAATTTAAGAGCCATTTTACATTTTCGTGCGAATTTCTAAGATTTTGGAAGCATGAATTACTATCTTAAGCAACACCCAGAGATTATTTAATCACTGCGAAAGATAGGTCGGTCCTTGTTGTTGACCATTAATGAGACGGATTTGACTTAAACTCTTTTTCTTAANTTTTAGTAATTTTCACTGATTTACTATTTTTACGATTTTAATTATCGCGGAGCTCATGTTTACGTTGCGCGGTGGCGCCCCTTTATTCTTGCTGCGTTTCTTGTTTCTCGCATTCATTCCAATAAAATAAAATTCACTTCCCATTTTTAAGTTGCTCTTCGCATCCCTGAGGGCTTAGTGTGAGTTTACATCAAAAGTCCTCCTCACTAGTGAGCGCATTAAAAAAAAATGAATTTTTAGTTTTTGAAAGTTTCCACTTCTTCTAGTCGTGTCGATAACAGACCTACACAGCGTTAGCCCAAAACTCCGCTACAAGAGTGGCGTTGTCAGTAGCCTTCATTAAATCTTCCTGCGTCAAAGTTTCCGCTAGGGGCGCTGTACAATCCGTCATACATTTAAATGTCATTTTTTTACGTTTAGTGACGACGTTTGATGTAAACTCTGACTACGCCCCCTGAGCCCTGATTACGGTAATTTTTAACGTCTCCAATCCAGACGCGCTTCATCGATTTTGCGATACGATTGGTCAAAACAGCTGACGTACGCTGTTTTTTTTTGTGTTTTGACCAATCGTATCGCAGAATCGATGAAGCGCGTCTGCATTGGAGACGTTAAAAATTACTGTAATCGGGGCTCTGTACTGCGCAGGCGGCGTGTGCGACTACACGGTGTGCGAGCGCGTGACGGTGGCGTGGGGCGGCGGCGGGCTGGTGTGGGCGGGCGGCGGCGGGCGCCTGCGCTTCCTGCCCGACGCACAGCAGCGCGACCTGCACGACATCTCCTACACTATGCGCCGGCGCGCGCAGACCGATTATGGCCTCAAGGTATGCTAGTAAAGTCTGGTCGCGGAGCATGTAGAATTTTGTCCAATGACCCCAAACTACCTATCCTTATCGCTCGCGTGTAATTATATTGCTGTCGCGACTGTGCAATATAATTACGCGCGAACGATAAGGATGGGTAGCTTGGGGTCATTGGACAAAATTCTACGTTCTCAGGGACCGGACTATTATAGTCTTAAATCGTCTTTGTTTTCAGCTTTCATCAACAAGGGATTGGACTTATCCTTCTTCAAATGATATTACGACAAAACTCACTGAAGCAACTTTCTGACAGTTAAAAGTGTCTTTTCTTTCTCTTGTATGCTGTTATTTCATGTTTTTGTGTTACAGCCTGATTTATGGCAAAACGCTGACCTGGCTGACGACGAAGCATTGAGTGGACTCTGGCATTTCTTGGCGCTCAGCAAATCTCTAGTCGAAGATGGTAAGTTAACCACTCATGTGCCAGATGTTCATTGTAATTTGTTCCTTATGGTATGTTGTAAAAGCCCATTTTTGGCCGTCGTCTCGTTTAGTCGAAGACGTGTAAGTTGTTCTATAGTGAACTGCTATACTGGCGGATTGTAATGCAGGGTACTCACCTGCCATGTAGCACGTAACGTAGCATGTAACGTAACCAACCTTCAAGTAAGTACGGCTTGCCACGGTCATCGCGTATCTGGCTGCGAGCTCCTGAATCCTACTGCGAGCCTCCTTTATGCTCGCAGTGATACCACCACTCGGCGGGTCGCTGCGATCTCCCTGCGAACCACGCGCGAGCAGCTCGCAACTCACTTGATACAGTATCTGATACATACACGGCTAGATGAGTACCCTGCTTAAGCGTTTTCAAAGCGACGCGAACACGTTGCGGCTGCGCAACGTTTTCGCCGCGTGTTCGCCGCGCGAACGTCTCCGTCAGTGTGGCAAGACTCTTATGTTATAATTAAATCCATTTTTACCTGTCGTCAACCAGTGTAACGTTCCCCAGGGTGCATACGCAACAGTCCGTGGAAGCACCCGGGCGTGCGCACAGTGCTGCGCGCGGCTGGTGAGGGCGGCTACCGCTCCGAGGCCTCGCCCTGCCTGCTGCCCGACCTGCCGCATCGACGTCAAACTGTCTACAGGTCGGTACAGCTTGCTCTGTGGTAGAAAAGGCTTTCTTGCAGCAAATACATATTTCAAGTTTCCTCGAATCCGGCTCGAAGGACCAATAAGGATTGGCACGGCTGAATGAACTGGGACTTATACAGGAAGCCTCTTTTTAGTTGTGTTGCTTCTTCGACACGTTGGTGGAGGTGTATTCATGTTTATAAGCTGCAGTTGCAGAAACAACATTCTGTTTTCTCCCTAGGTCGTTTGGAAAATCGCTTTATAGCGTCTTTTGTTGTCTCTTTTTAGGGTTTCGTAGCCAAATGGCAAAAAACGGAACCCTTATAGATTCGTCATGTCTGTCTGTTTTTTTTCATGTACTGTTTGGTCTCCGATAATGAATATTATTCTCGTGGTTTGCAGGAGTAGCGAGCGTACGCGCGCTCTTTCTCTGTGCGGCTGGGGCTGGGGCTGGGAGAACGCGGCGGCCGGCGTGGAGCGCGCGGAGGCGGCGGGCACGCCCTGCCGCGCCGCCGCGCTCGCCGCCTTCCACCTGCGCCTGCGCCACGCGCTCGACGTGCTGGCGCGCGCGCGCGAGCCGCAGCTCAGGTCAGTGACCCCGCCGGGGTGGCAATGAGGGCTATCGTTTTTATACTTAACAGTTGGCACCCCTGGCGATTGACAGGATCTTACTCTACAGTGGCGCCATCTTGATGAGTGCAAATGCGATAGTCCTCCTACCACTTTAGCGCTCACCAGTTGGTGCCACTGTCTTCGCTACTAGCAAGTGACAGGACCTTACTCTACAGTGGCGCTAACTGGTGAGCGCTAAAACGATAGCCCTCATTGTCTAAGGTCCAAATCAAATCAAAAAAGTAATTTATCTATCATATCCTGATCAACCAATTCGATCTGGCCGAATCTAAACAGACGACTATGGTATTGTAAGCCTGTGGCAGGTTGCACGTTGTCACGCCACACTTCTTGACTACTTCAAATGGAAATTTTTATTCTTCGTCTGTGTGTCATGTCGCATGACATTCTTCTGGAGCTGCAAGTCTTTCCAGTTTGGTGCGTGCCTGTCAGCCTCGTAACTAACACTGTCTTTTCGGCTTAGGCCCAGTTTTTTGATTCATGGTTAAAATAACAAATTGTTAAATTTTGCTACTAATGGTTAAGTATTAATAAAATGTTAACTGATAGTTAAAAAATGTACTAAAAGTCAAGCTAACCATTGTTCGAAAAACATTTTTTTCTGATATTTAACCACTTGTCATTTGACATCTGTCAAATTTGACTATTGGTTATTATAACTACGAATAAAAAAACCGGGCCGTCATCAAAATGACAACTTCTCAAAATGACAACCGGAACGCAAAATGTCCACAAATAATCGAAATATCCGAAATAGACAATATTATTACGAGAAGTTGTCTTTTAGCGAAGTTGACATTTTAAGAAGTTGTAATTTCGAGAAGTGGACATTCCGCATCCCGGTTGTCATTTTGAGAAGTTATCATTTTGATGACTGAGCCGTCTTTTCGAATCACAGGGTAGTGGCGCTCGCGTTGGCTGGTCTAAGCGACGAGCGTTTATGGCGCGATGCATTAGCGGCGGCGGCGCCGGCGCTACCAGACGCGTACCTGCGCGCGCTGCTGCTGTTCCTGGCGGCGTCCGCGCCGGCCGCGCCCGCGCCGCCCTCCGCGCCGCCCGCCCCCTCGGCTGAGCTCGACGCCGTGTTGGCAGAGACTGAGATGCGGCTGGAAGACCGCGTGGCCTTCGCCTGCGTGTACTTATCCGATGCTAAGCTGCACGACTATATCCGCCGCACGACTGATGAGCTGGTGGAGGCGGGCGACCTGTCCGGAATCCTGCTCACCGGTGAGACATCTATTTCAGTTTATGTCGTCGTCGTTTCAGCCAAATGACGTCCACTGCTTTTCAGAGGTTTTCTATAATGAACGATCCTGCGCTGCCCGCATCCAGGCTCTTCCCGCGACCTTTACCAGATCGTCGTCCATCTAGTAAGAGGCCAGAACTTTCCTGCCCCAACGGTCATCGTCTCTACTATGAGCTATGTGCCCCGCCCACTGCCACTTGATTTTAGTAGTTTATCTGCCAACATTGTATTGCACAATATTTTCTTGAATTAAGGCGGATTTATACTTGTCTATTGTGTTGTGTCGTGACGCATCTCTGCGTCTCATCTCAGCACTGGGTCTCCAGTGAATTCTTCCAATATATTCGTTTCTTTTAGCAACAGTACATTCTCGATAAGACCGCCTAGTTATACCTATCCTTGTGTTTCTTTTTTCTGTTCTGTTCTTTGGTGTAAAATAAAGAGTATTTCTTATTGTTATTCTCGTTACAACCATTGCCTTCCGCCTGTACATCATAAGTGTAATTTATGTGTCTAGGTACTTTGTATTGCACAATATTTTCTTGTATTAAGGCGAATTTATATTTGTCTGACGTGTTGTTTCGTGACACGTCTTTGCATCTCATCGTCACGTTCAGCAGTACGTTCTCATCGCCGTTGTCGTTGCAGGCGCGAGCCTAGAAGGCGTGGCGCTGCTGCAGCGCTGGGTGGAGCGCACGGGCGACGTGCAGTCGGCGGCGCTGGTGGCGGCGCGCTGCCTGCCGCCCGAGCTGCTGCGCGCCGACGCCGCCGCGGACCCCCGCGAGAGGTACATGTTATCGCCCTTAATGTGGTTAGAAGAGCAAGATATTTTTTGACAAATAGGTCTATTACTTTGACTTAGTTGGCAAAACACCGTCTCGTAAAGTTATAGTTGTTGGAGCAAAAACATTCAAGAATGGCCACAAATTGAAAGACCTATTCGTAATAGATTCGAGCCTTGCACTCAGCGTAGCGGCTATCTAGTTTCAGGAAGGTCTCAGGCAGCACCTGAATGCGGGAAAAAGCACGACCGATCGTCATCGAAATGCTTGGGAAAGGTTCCTTGGTTGAACGAAATCTAATAAAAATTGTGCCGAACTATTATATTCAGATTGTATGATATCCCGCACAGCCTTTTTGTCCTCGGGCCCTCGCCCACGCAGACTTTTTGTGGCGCGTTTACCAAACATCGTTACTAACGCACGTAAGTCGCATTTGCAACGCACTACAGAACAGAAGTGATGCCAATGCGCTACTAACGCGCAGTCGCGTAGCGCGTAACATTAGCGCAAAAAGTTGCCGTGGGCGAGGGCCCTCATACAAGTTGGAAGGCCGACCAAACTATCGGTCAACTAAAAAGTTTATAAAATCAAAATCAAAAATATTTATTCAGTTTAGACCACAAGTGGCACTTATGAACGTCAAAATTTAAATATAAAAAAAGAAAAGGTAGTCCTTATGGGGCACTTCACATGTATCCTTATCTTTTGGGCCCTACCAGCGCTTCGAGACAAACATATGGCAAGTGCTGAGAAGAAACGCCGGAACAAACTCAGTCTATAGCACGGTAATACCACAAAATATAACAGAAGGTAAACTCATGTATGTACTTCGCTTCACGAGCCTGCGCTCGGCCGTCGCGCTAGGGTTGTCTTGTCATGTGTTGCGTTTATTTCGTTATGATAGAAAAATGTAACTCTTAATACTATGGAAGAAAGACAATAACAGATATCCACATTATATTTATATTATTATGTAGTTATGTTTAGTACGTTATTATTATAGTAATAGTTTGCAAACAAATACACGAGAAGGAAGTAGTATCACGTAGTATGTAGTTGGGTGGTTGACACTATTATCCAATACTTCTTAAAACCTCTTTAAAACACTTCGATATTCCTAATAATTGAGTTGGATTTCAATTTGTCAACGTTAAACGAGCTATTGAAATACAAATAAATACCTTACTTACCTCCTGGAATCAACTGGTAGTTTAAAAAACGAAAATTTAGTTTTTAATGTTGAGTGTAAGCAACAATCTACTTAACAAAATTAAATGTTATAATACCCCTTTTTTGTTGTTCACTCATTTTCGCACAAATAAAATAATTTCACAAACGCGTGAGCAGCGTCACTCAAGCGAACGCAGTCGCGCCTCGCATTCGTCCAAGACAGTCTTAATAACGCGTACGTGAGCGGTGTCTATGTGTGCGTGGCTCGAGCGCGCTTAGTATGGAGTTTATCTTCTGTTATATTTTGTGGTAATACTATCTATACAGTATTCCAACTCGGCCATATTTTTGAAATAAATGTCAACAGCCCCGCGGTACGTCACGGTATGACAACATACGATAGGGCTGCTCACCTACAGTACCCATTCTAATTACATTTTTTTTATTTAGACAAATAAAATACTTTGTGAATGGAATAGGATAAAAATGCGTGTTGTTTTGTGATTAGTAGATTTAATTTTAAAAAATATACTAAAATAATTTTGAATCTACTAATCATAATGAGTATTTAATGACATGTTACTTTAATTTCAGGCGGGCGAAATCGTTGGCAAAAGCTGGTTTTATACAATATATAATTTTCATTTCAAATCAAACTAACTGAAAATGACCATTTCTGACAGTTAATGACTAGTTTTTGACAAATTTTACCGTAAATGACGGTCAGTCAAATTCAATCACCTTAGTCATTTTCAACACTAGGCCATCGACGTCCGTTCGGCAAATTCGCGACACCCCTAATTTTTTCATCTCCACCGCATCCAGAGATTTGAAATTCGAAGGAAAGCTCGAGTTTCGTCGGTTTATATGAAGTTACAATACTGTATGATATTATTACCGTGTCTATAGTTTAAGGGAGTTCTTATCTTTCCTTAACCGCTACCGTTGTCACAGGTACGCGGCGGGCTGGCTGGGTGCGTACCGGCTGCTGTTGGACGGCTGGCGGCTGTGGTGGGCGCGCTCGGCGCTGGACACGTGCGCGGGCGAGGCGGGCGGCCGCCGCGTGGCCGTGGCCTGCTCCTACTGCGGCAAGTCGGTGGCCGCGCCGCACGCCCGACCCGCCGCGCGTCCTGCGTTCGCGCGTCTGCCGCCGCCCGCCGCCAAGATGAAGGTACTCACATTTATTTGCATTTGTTTTTTTTTTTCATTTTTCAATACTAAATTGAAAATAAGTGTTCTGCATGTTTTTAGAACAGTGTTTACGCAGAGCTCTCTGCTTTTTCTTGCTTGCTGCATCGCTGCGGCACGCTTTACAGCTTAGCGCAGGATTTTCTTTTATTGCTTATAATGTCTGTTTGTTACTCTTTTTAAACTTTTTTGCTTATTGTGTGTTTTGCAAATAAACCTATTATCTATCTATCTATCTATCCTAAACTCTACAATCTACTTTTTCTACGCTAGTGTTTAGAATACAGGATTCGAATCATTACTTTTCACTTCCTCTTATGAAAGTTATTCCGACGTTTCCTAATTCTAATATTACTGAATCTTCAATAATTATGCTTTGATTTACAACTACACTGTATTCGGTAATTTAGCTAAGGCTACTACTACTCTTTTTACTTACTATTGAAAATTGCTATTACTTGGCTTTGTGCTATGGACTACAAAATCTATAAAATGCATGTATGCCAGTTAATCAAGGCGCGCATTATAGTCCTACAGAAATTCATTGTTATCAGCCCGACATTTAGCCTAGGTGCAGACCACCGATTTTTAGTTGGCCGATAGTTTGATCGGGCTGTTAATCAGTATGGAAATGTATGAAAGTGCGCACATTATAGTTCCAAAATACTGAACTGTCCTATCTATGACATTGACAGTGGGGCGCCACCGTCAATACCGGATCGCTGGTTCCGATTTTGGCCATGTTGGAAACCATATAGTTGAACGATGGTAGTGCCCCCCTGTCATTGAGTTTGGTGGGACAGTTCAGCGTGGGTCATCTATACACCGATTTGCTATTGACTGATTCTTCATACAAATTAAAATCGGGCCCAACTATCGGCCAACTAAAAATCGCTGGTCTGCACCTATTTACAGTTGCTTCGTTCTGAACTTTATCACTCCCCCAGCAAATCTCGTCGTGCCCCAACTGCCGCAAGCCGCTGCCGCGCTGCGGCGTGTGCTCGCTGCACCTGGGCGGCGCGGCGCCGGGCGCGGGCGCGGGCGGCGGCCAGTTCGGCGGCTGGTTCAGCTGGTGCGTGGCCTGTCGCCACGGCGGCCACGCCGCGCATCTGCTCGAGTGGTTCAAGTGAGTGAAGCTCAGTACAGCTAACCGACTTAGCAGTTGTGACAAACGCGCGACAGACGCGCTGCCGGTAATTTCATACTACACTCGCGAGCAAAAATATGGAATCACCCTATTTATTCCGAGCGATCATAAGAACTAAATGACTATAATAGAAGATCAATAAAAATGGTACCATTTTAAAAGTGATATTATAAACTTTAAATTGATACCATAGATACATACAATACATAGTCATTCAGTTCTTAAGACCGCTCGGAACACAAAGGGGTGATTCCATACTTTTGCTCGTAAGTATATAGGACAGCGAATCTCTTCACATTATAAAAACGCCGCCGCCACGCTGCTGTCGCGCTTCTAACGCCCTAATGTGAAAGCGGTCTTAAGATCTGTCTTTCTAGGTTTTGTGTTCCTTTATTTTAGCTGAACTATTTGACGTTCGCGATAACATTAGAACTTCCAATCACCAGTATGGCTGCAAAAACCCTGTAGAGGCTGCTTACTTTCTGTGGGGATCTGGCATGGTTGTAGTAGGAAGATAAACTACAAATCGTGCACAAAGGCGACTCGATTGCCTTACTAAACTGACTATTAGACCTTTACTTCAGAAATATTTTATATCGTGCTTACAGCGGAGTTACTCCGAAAAACGTTATCTATAGTTTCGAATCTTGCCATCCCTCTCACGCAAAACGAGATTGCGCTGACAGATAGACCTGAAACTGCGTAAACGTTTCAGATTAGCCCTGTAAGCATTTTTGTACATTAACATTTGACTGTCTTGAATTTTCTTCAATGGTGTCATTTAATGAGTTTTCGCGTATGAAAAATCCGCTAGATGGCGGGACGTGGATATGAGGTCTGGCTGCTGCGTGATTGGTGGATTTTGAGATATCTGTCAATGTCATGTTAAAAATAACCAATCATGCAGCATTTGGACCTCACGTCTGCGTGTTGCCATCTAGCGAATTTTTTATACGCGAAAACCCTCATTATATTGACCTAAGAATCAATCTTATAATAACGTAATCAATAATATGTTGTGTCCCCAGGGAGCACACGGAGTGCCCGGTGAGCTCGTGCACGTGCCACTGTAGCACGCTGGACCCGCCTGACTGCCCCTAGCGCGCAATGCACGCGAACGGCTAAGGACCGTAACACCTCAACACAACCACGTTTGTCCAGTTACAGTCGACGGGCCTTCAGCTATAATAATATGTAGATCGTTTCATCCACGAAGTCGCGCCCCACCATTTCCGCTAATGTTTGAGTGTTATCGGTACACGCTAAATCATCCATGAGTGCACATGCACACTACTATAAACGTTGACGAACCGTTGACATATTCAGCTGTTCTTTGACTGAATTCACAAAGGTTATTTATTTTATGTTATAGCCATAGCGGCAATCTTAATTGTGAAATATGTACTAATTAATCTACTCTATCGCATTGGGGTAACCTGTAATGTTAGAGCTAAGATTGTTATTAAATAAATAAATAAATAAATAAAGACGCTCGGATTGCTAGGATCAAACTCCCCGTACACCGCGCTTCCCTTGACCAAACATTGGTGAAGCGCATCTTCGTAGATGAAACGATCTATATTCGCAGTGTGGTTCATTTGGCACAACTTGCCCCAGGTGGGGCATAATCGCTTAGCCCTTCACCATGAGTTTATGCTAGATTAGGACATTTACGTCCCCAATTCTCAAGTCGATGATTAGGTAAGTTTTTATATTATCTCGGAACCAAACAACCATTCATATGCGAAATGTAATGTATAGATGTAATGATAAAGACTTGTTACGTGTGATTGAAAGGACTGTTGCTACATTATAGACCACTACATGCTACAAGTGTTTGTGTGTGTGTATGTTTTTTGAGAACAATAGTTACAGCTACAAAACTAATTTAATTAAAAACTAATCTACTGTACTCAGTACATAGCTAGCTACTCAATACTCCTACAGTCAAGTCAACTATACACTTACCACTTATCCTTACTGCATTTCTGCCTCCACGTAGACGTAAACGATGCCATTGTGCAATTCTTTAAACTAAATTATGACTTGATATAAACCATTTCTCGGCAACTTTTCAGTTCTTTACTTTTAGGTGAACAATTTTCTTCATTCACTAAAGAGAAAAAGAGAGGCCTTATTTTAGTTTGGGTAATGGTGTATAAGAACTGCCAAGAGAAGAATGTTTTAAATGTGTAAATAATAAGAATATATTGTTTCGCTAGTAAATAAATAAACTAAGTCACTATCACGATGTACATAAGGGTCAATTAAATCGGCATTTACTTGGTGCTAAGATTTATTTTAAAATGCTAGTTACTTCTAATTTTATATCTTAATGTTATTGTGAATACCAAAATAGCAAATGATATGAAGCTTGGTTTTATATTTGACTACCGATATTCTAGTCATTTCTGTTTTGAGTGTACCACCTTTTATTATTGAGCCTCATAATTGAAGTTGTTGAAATAATGTAAACTGACTGTACTTTTTTATTAATTTGCTCACTTTTGTTTGCCAGAGGAAGAATTTAGAAATAGAGATATAAATGATTGTATATTTTTGTATGTGGTGCAAAAGTTAAGTTTTAAAGCCGTTGGCGAAAATGTACTGTATAGATATAAGATTATTTTTTTATCCATACTAGGCGATAAGTAAATGTTATTTTTGTATAATGAGTAATTTTAATGCAAGTAATAAATAAATAAAGTAAGTTCGTAAATATTGTTTGTTATTCTTACAGTTTAAAAGTAAAATTATCTACATCTGAATGTTGTTCGCAATAATCTTACCGGCAGCGGAGACGTGACCGCCCATCGACGGGAGTGTGAGTAATGAAAAAGGCATTAAAATAATTTCGCAGATATATTTCCAAATATATATATAATATATATACATTTATTAAATAATTATTTCATCTGTATCCAATTTAACAATAAAATTTTCAAAGACACAACATTTGTTTTAACTCTGTTTATCGTACAAGGGTCGCCCCGCACGCACACAGACAGCCATCTTACAAAAATATATCGGCGAGGGCCCCGCGGCGGGGCGCCCCGCCTATTGCACTTCGACGACTCAGTCGACAACAACATACATCACGAGACATCCGCTAATATCATAAGACGACGCCGCCACCGGCGAACGGTTGGCACGTCGTTCACAAAATGCTCGCGCACGAAACATTCAACAGAAATCATCCGATCCGGAAACGGTTTCCGGACGTTTGTGCGACCGAAAGAGAGCACCTGTTCAACAGTGAGCGTACATCTCGAAAGTACCACAAGAAAAGTTCAACGGACAGCGACGCGGCGGGTCCGCGGTCCGAGGCCGGGGCCGCCCCGGGGGCAATCTTTGGTTCGGAGCGGGCCGGGCGCTCGCTCGGACGCACAACAACAACATATTTGTACACATAAAATATTTTACTACATTTTAAAGCTCTCAAATTAAGATTTGTCTTAATTTTACCACGCAGGGTCCGCCTCGCGGGCGCGGCCGGCGCGGCGGTGGAATGTGGCTGGAATCACTTGTCGTCCTGGTCCATGGGCTCGGCGCGCGGCTGCGCCATGGACGTCATGGACAGCGTGGCCATGGCCGCGGCCGTGTCGGCGGCGTCGCGCTCCGCAGAGCCCGGCACCAGCGCCGGCGACGCCTCCAGCGCGCTGATGCCGATCAGCGAGCTGTAGCGCTTCAGCTGGAGAACATNCGGGGAGAACAAGAGTTAACGTGACTAAACATTGGAAAAAAATTAACTAAAATGACGACAATGATGTATGGAGAAATATAATTTAAATAATCGGTAAATAACGGTTCCGTCGCATTAAAAATGCGTCGACTTGCTTCATGTAACAATAGTTACAAAGTACAATGTGCATGAAAAATCGGTAATCTGTGTCTCATGGAAAGTGTGTGGGGTCGTAATTTACATCGCGTCGTTACGTATCGCGTATTTACGTCGCGCAAGCTATCTAAAGCATGTTCGTTATACATTGTTGCATTCAGCTAGCGTTACAAGCTAAATCTTTTCTTAGTCGACCGATATAGCCCGCAAAATTGTTAAAATTAAGTGGCAGTAGCGTGGGTAGGCCTTTGCGTCGTTATGGAAATCATTGAGAGAGGCCTTTATTCAGCAGTGGATGTCATTTGGCTGAAACGAACGAAATCTATTCTCTATAACAGTGTTTTTCAACCTCTATAGCGGTCGCGAGAGGTCGTAAAATTTACCACAGTAAAAATAAATAGTAAAGTTATGAAGATAGGTTTATCCGAAATTCAATTATGTAAATGCAGAAATGTATGGATTGAAATATTCGGTTGCTTGAAATAACATCAGCATCAGCATCTTTGTAACATTATAAAATGTATGAAAAAAAAGCCAGCGGTCGGGGGGTTGCAAAAATTTTTTATACCAGGGGGGTCGCAGTGGCGGATTTACAGATTTGCCGCCCGTAGGCTAGGGTGGGGTTGGATCTTTATTTAACTTTTATCTTCTGAAATCGAGTAAGCGTCATCTGAAATCTGCCGCCCCTACGCCGCGGCCTATACGGCCTATTGACAAATCAAGGACTGCGGGGTCGTGTCATAAAAATACTGCTTTATCATAATATAACAGGTTCTACGGGGCCACTGGTGCCACCGAAAGTGATCTCCTGCACAGTGCACTACTCCCAAACACAGTATAAAAGGAAACTATACTCCTTTGTGGCGTCTCAACTGTTTGTGTCAGATTGAGCTATGGTAACCGTTTATTCTTTTAGTAAATGAAACATAATTTGCATTTGTAGTAAGTAAGGAGGTACCTACTTATAAAATAAGTCATGTTTAAATCAAAATTATACTATTAAAGTGTACATGTTGTTATGTAACAATGTTGGTAGACCTAATATTATACTTATAATAAATCAGTAGAGAGGTCAATTCTGTACATGAAATATATTTTCAAAATAACTATCAGGGGGTGATTAGTGATCGATACTGATGCCAAAAATGCAATCAGTAAAATTTTTGTCTGTCTGTCTGTATGTTCCTTATAGAAACAAAAACTACTCGACGGATTTTAACGAAACTTGGTACAATTATTCTTCATACTCCTGGGCAGGTTATAGTATATTTAGGAATTCCCACGGGAACGGGAATGAGCGGGAAAATCCTTTTGTATGAAAAATCTGAACCGCTTAAGTTAGACGTTTGAAATTTGGTATGAAGGTATCTTAGTAAACTTAAAGCTTAGTTACAACAGGATATTGCAAAACTCGCACGAGAACGGGAGTTAGCGGGAAAAAACATTTGTATGAAAAAATCTAAACCGCTTAAAAGTTAGATGCTTGAAATTCGGCATGCAGGTATCTTAGTAAACTTAAAGCTTAGTTACAACAGGATATTGCAAAATTCCCACGGGAACGGGAGTTAGCGGGAAAAAACATTTGCATGAAAAAATCTAAACCGCGTAAGATAGATGAAGGGGGTAAAACGGGATCCACGCGTACGAAGTCGCGGGCGGCCGCTAGTAAATAAATAAATAAATCATGTGTGGGTGCTCACCGTGGGCCAGTGGTGCTCGTGCACGGCGTGCGTGGCCTTGAGCGCGCGCTGGGCGGCCGGGTGCGGCGCGCGCGCCAGCTCGGCCAGCGGCGGCGGCGGCAGGCGCTCGCCCAGCAGCGCCCGCACGCACGCCTCGGCGCAGTCGCACACCGCCGGCAGGTCGTAGCCGCCCTCTAGCGACAGCACCACCTGACAAGACAACAAACGAACGTTATAGACTAAGAGCTAGTGAACGCCAGACCTACGTCATTTTATAAAAGCTGAAAGTTTGTCAGCGTATGCTCCCAATATAGGATATAATGTTGGTGAATTATGAAGTTTGGGTCGTGGTGGCTTTGGGAGCTACCCTAAAAAACTGTCTGGCAAGGAGTTGGAACTGTCAAAACTGTCTGGCTGTTAAGGAAAATACTTCTAATTATTGTCCAAATATTATACATAAAAATCAGATTTAATGGTATAACATTAGTAGAATTACAGTCCATTGAATTTACAGAAAAAGCCACCGTAAAAGTTAGACTTACGTTATACTATAAAATCTGATTTTTATGTATAATATTTGGGCAATAATTAGAAGTATTTTCCCCAACAGCCAGACAGTTTTGACAGTTCCAACTCCTTGCCAGACAGTTTTTTTAGGGTAGCTCCCAAAGCCACCACGACCCAAACTTCATAATTCACCAACATTATATCCTATATTGAGAGCATATGCTGACAAACTTTCAGCTTTTATAAAATGACGTAGGTCTGGCGTTCACCAGCTCTTAGTCTATTACAGACGCCGCCGAAAACATTCGCTTTCATAAACCTAGTACATGTCAACGCGAGTGAACTCCGTCAGTTTATAATATAACGCGTGACATAGTAAACTAACAGTGGGTTAGGTTAGATTAGATTGTAATCTAACTACGTCAGATTATAATCTGACGGAATTCACAATGTTACGGTGACATACACACAACACAACTAAGGCGCAATTTTTTTTTAGTCCGTCATGTTTAATATCAAAAAATATTGGACACATATATTTTTATTTGTCAATCTAACAAATAATTACATAGTTATGGTGCGTTGAAGTTCCGCACGACGTCACAACGTGCGGCACTTTTATGCACGCATTGACGTTACGGGCCTTTTCTTATGAACTTTGGCGCGCTTTATCTCTTTAAATTTTCATTAGTTTGAAAAAGTGAAAAATACGTGTAGAGTATTTTTTGATAAGTTAATTGACGGACTAATTAAAACTCTTGCTTTTTGACCCAGGAAACATCCCTAGAATTCGCTGCCTGCTTCTGTCTTTCCCGAAGACTATAATCCGGGCATTTTCAAGGCGAGAGTGAATAGGCACTTACAGGGCAGATATTAGAGATGAGNAGAACATGGTTTAACATGAGAAAAACTAAAATGATGATGTATGGAGAAATATAGAATTTAAATAATCGGTAAATAACGGTTCCGTCGTATTAAAAATGCGTCGACGTGCTTCATGTAAAAATAGTTAGAAAGTACACGAAAAAACCAGTAATCCGTGTACCTATAATGCAAACTGTGTAGTAAGTCGTAAGTAGAATTAATTAACACTGCTATGTTGCGCAAGTTATCTGAAGCACATTATACATTGCTGCATTCAGCTAGAGTTGATATATTTTAGGTACAAGCTAAATTTTTTCTCCGAGTCGACCGATATGAACCTCTGCGGGTTGCTAAAATTAAGTGGCAGTGGGTGGAACACATAGCTCGTAGAGATGATGGCCGTTGGGGCAATAAAGTTCTCAAGTGGCGGCCTAGGTGGTCCAACGATTTGGTGAAGTCGGGGAAAGAATTTGGATGCTGGCAGCGCCGGACTGGTCGTCATGGAAATCTTTCAGGGAGGCCTTTGTTCGGCAGTGGACGTCATTTGGCTGAAACGAACGAAATCTATTCTCTATAACAGTGTTTTTCAACCTCTATAGGGGTCGCGTATGCAAATGTATGGATTGAAATATTCGGTTGCTTGAAGCAACATCAGCATCAGCATCTTTGTACGGTCGGGGGTTGCAAAAATACTGGTGTATGATATCCCTCGACGACGAACTAAAGTCGCTGACATAGCCCGACGGATCAGCAAGCTGAAGTGGCAGTGGGCAGGGCACACAGTACGCAGAACCGACGGCCGATGGGGCAGCAAGGTTCTGGAATGGAGGCCACGTACCGGAAAACGCAGCGTGAGACGTCCACCCACAAGGTGGACCGACGACCTGATAAAGATAGCAGGAAGGCGCTGGATGCAGGCCGCTACCAACCGTGCGATGTGGAAGTCATCGGGGGAGGCCTATGTTCAGCAGTGGACGTCCTGTGGCTGAAATGATGATGATGATATCCCTCATGCTCACCGTGGGCCAGTGGTGCTCGTGCACAGCGTGCGTGGCCTTGAGCGCGCGCTGGGCGGCCGGGTGCGGCGCGCGCGCCAGCTCGGCCAGCGGCGGCGGCGGCAGGCGCTCGCCCAGCAGCGCCCGCACGCACGCCTCGGCGCAGTCGCACACCGCCGGCAGGTCGTAGCCGCCCTCTAGCGACAGCACCACCTGACAAGACAACAAACGAACGTTACAGACGCCGCCGAAAACAATCAATAATAGGCTAGTTTCCTAAAAACATTTTTTTAGTCCGTCATGTTTAATATAAAAAATATTTGACACATATATTTTTATTTGTCAATCTAACAAATAATTATTACTAGTGATGGGCCGACTATGGTCTTTGCCGACTAACCGACTAGCCGACTAATCGGTTTTCAAATTGCCGATTAGTCGGCCGACTAATCGGCAATGCCGATCATTTTAATACCTACTTGTCGAAGAATAATATTTCTCAAAGAAATAAGATTGAATATCTAGATTTCTTAAGAGATATACATATTATTATAACTTCTTGAGAAATAAGATTTCTTTCACATAACAGTACCTAAGGTAGATGTCATAATTTTCGACGACAGAGGTGTCAGGGGAGGTGAGAATATGATCGCCTCCTGCTTGGCTGCTTGCCTCCTCAATTTTTCCCATACATTTTGACATATTATGATATTCTTATCGACGTGAAAATGTATGGGAAAAATTGACAAAATGTAGTGAGAACCGCTTGTCGCGGTGCGCATCGAAAGCCGAGGGCGTGGGGGTAGGTACCCCCGCCTACATAGCACGGACTACTACCACCACCGTCGGATAGGCAGGGCCCGCCATACAGGTGGGAAATTGCCGGGACGGACTGTGATAGTTGATGGCTTTGTCCGGATTATAGTTCTTCACACTAAGGCGATCGACGGAACTCAGGGGTTATATGTGGGTATTCCTCATCCCTCCGATGAGAGGAGCCCCACATAATCTACCACTTTCCCGCAGAGTAGGTATGCAATTCCTTGCATTTTTTCCCCGAAAAAAAAGTGTCATAATTTTTCTATGGACAAATTGCATAAACTTTACACATTTGTGATGATTTCCTGGTATTTTTAACATCTTAACTTTGTATGAATTTAAGAAAGAAAGTTAAATAAAGAAAGAAAATATTTTATTTGGCCCAACATATATTATAACAGTGTACAGTTTACAATACGTCTTGCACATTTGTGGACCAAAATGGCATCCGCTCAGCATTGTGTCCTGCTCTGAGGTAGACCCCAGAACAGGACGCTGTTATTCTGCGGACATTTACATTTAGACTGATTGCCAAAATTTTAAATCAGGTGAAACCACTTTTGACTGATTTTTGCAGTCAAAAGTGGTTTCGATAAACGCCCTTGGTCTACCTGATAATCATCTTGGTGATTATGAAATTTATTTCATTCACATATTTAATTTTGTAATGCGCCGATTATAATCGGCATATTTTGCCGAATAGTCGTCACTAGTCGGCCGACTACAAATGATGCCGAATAGTCGGCTTTCCCGACTAGTCGGCGACTAGTCGGCCCATCTCTAATTATTACATAGTTATGGTGCGTTGAAGTTCCGCACGACGTCATAACGTGCGGCACTTTTATGCACGCATTGACGTCACGGGCCTCTTCTTTAGTTTGAAAAAGTGAAAAATACGTGTAGAGTATTTTTTGATAAGTTAATTGACGGACTAATTAAAACTCTTGCTTTTTGACCCAGGAAACATCCCTATTCTTTTATAATGCGAACAGCTAGGGACTGGAATTCGCTGCCTGCTTCTGTCTTTCCCGAAGACTATAATCCGGGCATTTTCAAGGCGAGAGTGAATAGGCACTTACAGGGCAGATATGTACCATCCTAGACTGCATCCCAAACATCAGGTGCGATTGTGGTCAAATAACTGCATTGTTATGCATAAAAAAAATTGACCCACTTTCATGAACCTGAAGTACACACAACACAACTAAGGCCCAATTCGACCAAATTTTTATCCGAGAATAACTCCTGGTATAACTGGCACATTGACAGTTTCAGTATGGGAAATATGTGATTATTTGGTCGAATCCACCCTGAATAGAATTGCATCCTTAATTTTAGATTTTATTTATTTATTTTTATTTATTTTATTTTATTTTATTCGGATAACCAACAGCAATACAATACAAATAATGGGACCTTAAATTATGTATCTGCTTAGCCATTTATAGGTAATCGCAAATGGAAAGATAGATGACGTGAAGCTTCGAGAAATCTAACCGATGTTCAAAGCACATTATTATTATTTACACACTCGTGTAACCTTGCGAGGAATCCAGTCTCTCGAAGTCCGCACACTTTAGAAACAGAAGTTCAGGTGGCAGCACCTGCCATTAAAATGTACCATCGGTGTTAACTATCCATTGCCTGTCATGTCGTCTCGTTCTATCGCAAAGAATCACTATTTGATGAGAGCGAGAGCAAAAACGAAAATGGATAGTTAACTGTGTGGCCGTGTGTAAACTCTCACTAATTGAAGCCACGATAGCCGAACAATGAAGGGGTCAGATTGGCAGACTCGTGATCCGGGGAACGCGAGAACTGCGACACCAGCACACTCGGGCTCGCACTGCTGGGGACACATCGGGGACCGACCTTGCCGCCCGCGAGGGTCATGAGATCAGCGGTCATGTGCGCGAAGCAGGCGGGCGACACGCTGTAGCCGCCGCGTCTACCCGCGCGACACCAGCACACTCGGGCTCGCACTGCTGGGGACACATCGGGGACCGACCTTGCCGCCCGCGAGGGTCATGAGATCAGCGGTCATGTGCGCGAAGCAGGCGGGCGACACGCTGTAGCCGCCGCGTCTACCCGCGCGACACCAGCACACTCGGGCTCGCACTGCTGGGGACACATCGGGGACCGACCTTGCCGCCCGCGAGGGTCATGAGATCAGCGGTCATGTGCGCGAAGCAGGCGGGCGACACGCTGTAGCCGCCCAGCGGCGCGGGGTGCCCGGCCGCCGCGTCGAAGCCGCACGATACCAGCACCATCTCAGGGTCGTACTCCTGGAAACCCAATATGTTTCAATTAGTAAATTACGACTAGACAAATAAGAAAATATTCCACAATCATCCTTATCCACTAAAGTCCGGTTGTCGAGCACGTAGAATTTCGTCCAATGATCCCAAGCTATCCTTATCGCTCGCGCGTAATTATATTGCTGTCGCGCTCGCACACTCGCTGCGGCCGCCCGTCGTCGCACAGCTCGGCGACCGGACTTTAGAGGCCTCGGATCGAACGGCTGCCTCGTCCCGAGCGACACAATATGACACAATTTGCCTTGGGATGCGGCGTGTCGCAGATTGATATAGGGTCACTACTTGGTCTGCTTCGAGACGAGGCAGCCGCTCGATCCGAGGCCGTTTCTAATGGATAAGTAATTTAGGGTTTAAGTCCGGTCGCCGAGCACATAGAATTTCGTTCAATAACCCCAAGCTACCCATCCTTATCGCTCGCGCATAATTATATTGCAGTCGCGCTCGCATACTCACTGCGGTCGCTCGTCGCACAGTCGCGATAGCAATATAATTACGCGCACACGATAAAGATGGGTAGCTTGGGGTAATTGGACAAAATTCTACGTGCTCACAGACCGGGCTTTAGACAAATAAGAAAATATTCCACAATCATCTTTATTCACTAGAGGCAGCCACGGATCAAACGGCTGCCTCGTCCCGAGCGACAGACACAATATGGCTCGGCTCGCGGCTACGAATTTTTTTTACAACGAATTTCTCGGCGTGCCGCAGATTGAGATAGTGTCTATTTGCTATCTAGCCGCTCGGCCCGAGGCCGCCTCTAGTGGATAAGTAATTTAGAGCTAGAATAATGTGCTTTTTAAAGAGATTTGTTTCACTGGTGTTACCTTGGCGATGGGCATGACGACGGAGCGGAAGGCGGCGAGGTACTCGGCGTCGCCGTGCGGCGGCGCGGCGGGCCAGGCCACGTTGACGGTGAGCCCGAGCCCCGCGCCCGCGCCGCATTCCGCCGCCGCGCCCGTGCCCGGGAAGAAGTTGCCGTCGTCGTGCCGGTGCAGGCTGATGTATAGCACGTGCGGGTCCTCGTAGAACATCTGCTGCGTGCCGTTGCCGTGGTGCACGTCCTGCAAGCAACGGAGAGGTTACACGGGCCCGTGGTTTATCGAGTGCCTCACAACAAGTTACGGACATGTTACACGGGCCCGTGGTTTATCGAGTGCCACACAACAAGTTACGGACATGTTACACGGGCCCGTGGTTTATCGAGTGCCTCACAACAAGTTACGGACATGTTACACGGGCCCGTGGTTTATCGAGTGCCACACAACAAGTTACGGACATGTTACACGGGCCCGTGGTTTATCGAGTGCCACACAACAAGTTACGGACATGTTACACGGGCCCGTGGTTTATTGAGTGCCACACAGTAAAGGCGCAGGGCCGGTCGTTATGAAGCCTTTGTCCAAAAGTGGACGTTATTTGGCTGAAACGAATGAACGAGTGCCACATGAACGGGGCGTTGTCTTCTTCCCTTAAGGCCTATTTAAACCTGAGCGATATTCGCTGCCGCTGTGGGTAGAAGTACATACCACGCGGGTTTCGCTCAGGTATTTAGTATCAAGTACCGCGGCTAGAGCGTTTTCTCTGCCGCAGACGGTAGCGAATACCGCTTAGGTCTGAATAGGGCTTTATTCGGTAATTGCAGCGTTGGTAATGGTATTTCTGTCTTTGGAGTGAAAGCTGTCATCTTGATATTAAAAAAAATTGCGTTGCACTGGTTACCCTTTCGTCATCGTAACACAGAAACCTTACCGTCTCGTCTCGCTGTCTCTTTGTGCGTTGCGCCCAGACTCGCCCGAACGTCTCACGAGACAGCCTCATGTGCGAACACAGGGGGCGAGAGCGAGTAAGCGATAGCAAGACACCCCTTAGTGGTAGCGAGAGCGACCTGTCTCATGGGTTCTCGGCGAGAGTATACACAGCCGGCATTAGTGGCGACGATGACGTCACACCGTGCGGTCGTGCGACGCGCGGCCACGCCCACGGAGTTGAAGAAGCAGAAGCCCGTCGCCTGGCTCACTGCAGGAGACGGTGGCGACAGTGACGTCACACCGTGCGCTACGCACCCAGTCGACGACGAGCACGCGCTGCAGGCGCAGGCGCGTGTGCAGCAGGCGCGCGGCCACGCCCACGGAGTTGAAGAAGCAGAAGCCCATCGCCTGGTTCGGCTCCGCGTGGTGTCCCGGCGGCCGCACTACCGCAAACCTGCAAGGAACAATATGCATGGGTTACACACGATATACAATAAGAGCTATCGTTTTTATATTTAACAGTTGGCACCACTGGCGATCGACTACTCTACAGTGGCGCCATCCTGGTGATTGCAAATGCGATAGTCTTCCTACCGCTTCAGCGCTTACCAGTTGGCAATACTGTCTTTCTCACTAGCAACTGACAGTGGCCTTAAACTACAATGGCACTCGCCAGCGATCAATGGGAACTTGTGTTAGTTCCTCGCGTATGTCCCTATATAGGGGACAATCCCACAGTATGTGGTGACGGTCTTCCTCGAGCTCTCCGCACTCGCAGCTCGCACTGTCCCTCAACCACTTTGTTACTGTGCTTTAACAAGCGGCTGTGCAACATGGGTTTGAGGGACAGCGCGAGCTGCGATTGCGGTGAGCTCGAGGAGGACCGTCACCACATACTGTGGGATTGTCCCCTATACAGGGACATACGCGAGGAGCTGCTGCAGGGAGTCGTGCTGGAGACGCACGGCCCCGCTCGGTACCCCGATCTAGTTGCGTCAGAGGCGAACTTCAAACGGCTCTAGGCGTTTGCGTACAAGTGGCATACGAGGAGGACAGCACCGGACGGCTCGGCGCCATAGGGTGCCATCCGTTTTGTGATAGTCGCAGCCCCAGAACGGGGAGAGTAGCATATATAGGGACAAGGAAATAGATCAAAGAATTTGTAGGGAGTCAAGCGTTGCGCGCGGCAGAGTGCAACCTGCTACGGCAGACGCAGTTCCGCGCGCATCTCCCGCGATTCGGCCAGTTATAACCGCAAGGTTGCCATGGCCATGGGTGGTGGTGGGTTGTCCCTCAACCCCATGTTGCATAGTCGCTCGTTAAAGCAGCCGTGCTCCGTAAGAACCTGGGAAGTCGTGGGAAGTCACACGGCTGCCCTAGAGCGGTGAGTACGCACCCGTTGCGCAGGTCCCCGCGCGCGGTGCACAGCGCGAGGTCGAGCACGGCGCCGGCGGCCATGCGCGCGGCGGGCGGCGTGTGCGCCTCGGACCAGGCGGTGTCGGCGTCCACGCCCGCACCGGCTGCCTTAGAGCAACCCACCACCACCCATGGTTCTTCCTGCCTCACGGCGTACGAACCGAATCTCGGGAGAGCGCGCGGGTACTTGCTCTGGGCTCTTTCCCCGGGCGCTTTGCTTGACTCCCTACAAATTTCTCTTATCCTTGTCCCTTCTCATTGTCAATTCTCCCCCTTCTGGGGCTTGACACCACAAATACGGTACTTCGCGTCGGGCTGCTAGCGTTGATGAATGTCATCACTTCTCATAACTTCGCCTGATTGTGTGCCAGGAGTGCGCGAACTCGCGTAGCGCGATCCAATTACTGCGACTACTCGTGAGGTCCTGGTGATAAACAGGTCCTTGCTCGGCTCTCCGTATCGCATCCAGCATTGTCGAGCTTCGTCATATAGGCCCTAAAGCGGTGAGTACGCACCCGTTGCGCAGGTCCCCGCGCGCGGTGCGCAGCGCGAGGTCGAGCACGGCGCCGGCGGCCATGCGTGCTGCGGGCGGCGTGTGCGCCTCCGACCAGGCGGTGTCGGCGTCCACGCCCACGCCGCCGCACGCCAGCCGCACCAGCTGCCGCACGCCGCCCTCGCCGCGCCCGCGCCCCGCGAATGTTAGCACGTGCGCTTCTGTGTGCACCGACTGCGGATATATTGATGGTGGTTAGTTGTTTTCAAACCAAGCTCCTGGGAGCCGAGAGGAAACTTTCAGAGTTTCCTAGATTCTGGGGCTGGTACGCACAAAAAATGGCATTTTGGAGAGAAAAAAGAATGAGGAGCTGAGCCAAATATCATTGGTAAAATAAAAGCTTGACTTGGATGACCCCTTTGACTGTTTTTTACGAGATAGTAATAATATTATATAGAATCCATTATTGGCTGTAAGAACAAAAATACCTGTTTGAATTATTATCTATATATATGTTACTGTAAAAGCTCGAATTGCAGTAAATCCTAAGATATTCCAGTAAAACCTAAGATCTACCAATTCCTAATGGTAAATGTCCCAAAAGGTTTGCGATTCGAACTCTTACCACCATTTCGTTGGTAAATCTTAGGATTTACATTAATGGCACGGTAAATGTTGAAAAACAAAACATGTCAAGACGTTCTCAGGGCATCTCATCATCATCATCATCATCATCAGAAATTACTTCAATTGGAAAAAAATCGAATCTATCTTAATATTGAAGTTGCCCTCTTTGTATTTCTAGTCGCTCACTTAGTAAAGTAATCGCACGGACAGAATTTTAATATCTAAAATGGATTAAACATAACCCACTCTTTGTAAGCTCGTTCTGCATTTGATTATTAATCAATATTCGTCGTTAGTTAAGTTAATTTTTCGCTTACTCAAATTCATACCGCTCAAGTTATTAAAACAGTATGCCATCATCAGTCGCTAAGTTATTTTTTAGTCGATCGTTTTATAATTCCCCATTAAGAATTACTCATTGTTTTATTCCTAAAACCAACATCTACCAGCTGACAGAGGTAAAACCTAGCATATACTGAATTAGAATGGTAAAAGCTCGAAAAAATCGTCGTATTTTCAGAAATACTTACATTTACCAACTCATGTCGGTAAATCCTAAGACTTACACTTAAATCTTAAGATTAACCGTAGTTCGAGCTTTTACAGTAACANTTGCCGCCCGCGAGGGTCATGAGATCAGCGGTCATGTGCGCGAAGCAGGCGGGCGACACGCTGTAGCCGCCCAGCGGCGCGGGGTGCCCGGCCGCCGCGTCGAAGCCGCACGATACAAGCACCATCTCAGGGTCGTACTCCTGGAAACCCAATATGTTTCAATTAGTAAATTACGACTAGACAAATAAGAAAATATTCCATAATCATATCCACTAGTCTAGTTGTCGAGCACGTAGAATTTCGTCCAATAACCCCAAGCTACACATCCTTATCGCTCACGCGTAATTATATTGCTGTCGCGCTCGCACACTCACTGCAGCCGCCCGTCGTCGCACAGCTCGGCGACCGGGCTTTAGTGGCTGCCTCGTTCCGAGCGACACAATATGGCTCAGTTCACGCCTACGAATTTGCCTCAGGATGCGGCGTGCCGCAGATTGAGATAAGGTTACTACTTGGTCTGTCTCGGGACGAGGCAGCCTCTAATGCAGTGGTTCCTAACCTTTTCAATGTCACCACCCCTGTGAACAAGTATGAGAATTGAGTTTACCCCTAGCTAATTTAAAATAATTAAAACCTCATCCCATCCCGTGTTATCTCTCTAGAATTTCCGTTTTACCCCTGCGGGGGTAATTACCCCCAGGTTAGGAACCACTGCTCTAGTGGATAAGTAATTTAGAGCTAGAATAATATGCATTTTAAGGAGTTTCGTTTTGCAATGATTGGTTAACGCCGGTACCTTGGCGATGGGCATGACGACGGAGCGGAAGGCGGCGAGATACTCGGCGTCGCCGTGCGGCGGCGCGGCGGGCCAGGCCACGTTGACGGTGAGCCCGAGCCCCGCGCCCGCGCCGCACTCGGCCGCCGCGCCCGTGCCCGGGAAGAAGTTGCCGTCGTCGTGCCGGTGCAGGCTGATGTACAGCACGTGCGGGTCCTCGTAGAACATCTGCTGCGTGCCGTTGCCGTGGTGCACGTCCTGCAAGCAACGGAGAGGTTACACGGGCCCGTGGTTTATCGAGTGCCTCACAACAAGTTACGGACATGTTACACGAGCCCGTGGTTTATCGAGTGCCACACAACAAGTTACGGACATGTTACACGGGCCCGTGGTTTATCGAGTGCCACACAACAAGTTACGGACATGTTACACGGGCCCGTGGTTTATTGAGTGCCACACAGTAAAGGCGCAGGGCCGGTCGTTATGAAGCCTTTGTCCAAAAGTGGACGTTATTTGGCTGAAACGAATGAACGAGTGCCACATGAACGGGGCGTTGTCTTCTTCCCTTAAGGCCTATTTAAACCTGAGCGATATTCGCTGCCGCTGTGGGTAGAGGTACATACCACGCGGGTTTCGCTCAGGTATTTAGTATCAAGTACCGCGGCTAGAGCGTTTTCTCTGCCGCAGACGGTAGCGAATACCGCTTAGGTCTGAATAGGGCTTTATTCGGTAATTGCAGCGTTGGTAATGGTATTCCTGTCTTTGGAGTGAAAGCTATCATCTTGATATTAAAAAAAATTGCGTTGCACTGGTTACCCTTTCGTCATCGTAACACAGAAACCTTACCATTTCGTCTCACTGTCTATTTGTGCGTTGCGCCCAGACTCGCCCGAACGTCTCACGAGACAACCTCATGTGCGATCACAGGGGGCGAGAGCGAGTGAGCGATAGCAAGACACCCTGAATGGTAGCGAGAGCGACCTGTTTCGTGGGTTCTCGGCGAGAGTATACACAGCCGGCATTAGTGGCGACGATGACGTCACACCGTGCGGTCGTGCGACGCTCGGCCACGCCCACGGAGTTGAAGAAGCAGAAGCCCGTCGCCTGGCTCACTGCAGGAGACGGTGGAGACAGTGACGTCACACCGTGCGCTACGCACCCAGTCGACGACGAGCACGCGCTGCAGGCGCAGGCGCGTGTGCAGCAGGCGCGCGGCCACGCCCACGGAGTTGAAGAAGCAGAAGCCCATCGCCTGGTTTGGCTCCGCGTGGTGTCCCGGCGGCCGCACCACCGCAAACCTGCAAAAGACAATATGGGTTACACACGTTCGATGCAAGATTTTGAAAAATAATAAGAGCTATCGTTTTTATATTTAACAGTTGGCACCACTGGCGATCGACTACTCTACAGTGCGCCATCCTGGTGATTGCATATGCGATAGTCCTCCTACCGCTTTAGCGCTTACCAGTTGGCATCACTGTCTTCCTCACCAGCAACTGACAGTGACCTTTTACTACAATGGCACTCGCCAGCGATCGACGGGAGCGACTTGTGTTAGGGCCTTATCATACTATAGTCTGGTCTGCGAGCACGTAGAATTTTGTCCAATGACCCCAAGCTACCCATCCTTATCGCTCGCGTGTAATTATATTGCTGTCGCGACTGTGCGACGGGCGCCCGCAGTGAGTGTGCGAGCAACAAAATTCTACGTGCTCACGGACCAGGCTTTAGTGGTTTGCAAGCGGCTGCGGGCTCCTTTCCCCGGGCGCTTTGCTTGACTCCCTACAAATTTCTCTGATCCATAGTTTATCCGACCGGTTAGAGCAGTGAGTATTACCAGAGTAAATACAAATGAGCAGGTCATCTTCATAGAAACGCACCGAGCGCGGTTTGTATGTGAGCGCGCCAATACGTATGCGGCGCGCACGCACACACTAACAAAATTCGGCGCAACTCCCCGCTAATCCACGCTAAATTTTGTCAGTGTGTGCGTGCGTATTTACTCTGGTATTACATACCCGTTGCGCAGGTCCCCGCGCGCGGTGCGCAGCGCGAGGTCGAGCACGGCGCCGGCGGCCATGCGTGCTGCGGGCGGCGTGTGCGCCTCCGACCAGGCGGTGTCGGCGTCCACGCCCACGCCGGCTGCCATAGAGCAACCCACCACCATCCATGGTTCTTCCTGCCTCACGGCGTACGAACCGAATCTCGGGAGAGCGCGCGGGTACTTGCTCTGGGCTCTTTCCCCGGGCGCTTTGCTTGACTCCCTACAAATTTCTCTTATCCTTGTCCCTTCTCATTGTCAATTCTCCCCCTTCTGGGGCTTGACACCACAAATACGGTACTTCGCGTCGGGCTGCTAACGTTGATGAATGTCATCACTTCTTTTCATAACTTCGCCTGATTGTGTGCCAGGAGTGCGCGATCCAATTACTACGACTACTCGTGAGGTCCTGGTGATAAACAGGTCCTTGCTCGGCTCTCCGTATCGCATCCAGCATTGTCGAGCTTCGTCATATAGGCCCTAAAGCGGTGAGTACGCACCCGTTGCGCAGGTCCCCGCGCGCGGTGCGCAGCGCGAGGTCGAGCACGGCGCCGGCGGCCATGCGTGCTGCGGGCGGCGTGTGCGCCTCCGACCAGGCGGTGTCGGCGTCCACGCCCACGCCGCCGCACGCCAGCCGCACCAGCTGCCGCACGCCGCCCTCGCCGCGCCCGCGCCCCGCGAATGTTAGCACGTGCGCTTCTGTGTGCACCGACTGCGGACATATTGATGCTGGTCTTAGATTAATAAAACCTAGATGGACAGTCTTCGTACAAACGCTTCGTCAAGAGTGAGGCAAAAATCTTATGTCATCAGTGTCAATTTTGTTGGGGAGTGTAGACAGTGAAGGCGATTTTCCCGAAAATAGGGAAATTTTTGATACGTTTTTAATTATTTTATAACTAACAAAAACAAAACGCATCATGTACTTACTTATTTATTGAATTCAAAGTACCTACCTAATTACAATAAGATAAATCGACTGAAAAGTCTCGATTTCATAAAAAAGGAAGTGTATTTGTACGGCGAACAATTGGGAAATAAATTTTCTTGTTACTGGTACCAAATTCAAGCAAAATACGCGTCGAATCGTAGTACTTACTTATGAAATGTAACACTGGTCACTTTCTTTAGTTTTTCTGATGTATTTAGACACCCTTTCACAGCACAAACCGTCTTAATTAATTAAAAGTCATCGGACGTGTTTACCAATTTTTCACTTTGACAGTTCATGTGACGTTTACGAGTAAGCCATTCTGGCTTACTAAAATCTGCCTCACCTTTCGTGCACTGACTATATATCTAGGTTTTATTAATCTAAGATGCTGATTAGTTGTTTTCAAACCAAGCTCCTGGGAGCCGAGAGGAAACTGAAGCAAGATTCTGGGGCTGGTACGCACAAAGAATGGCACTTGGGGGAGACTTGACATTACGTTGGTTAGTTGTGTTTCTTCTTTTTTCTTATTAGAAGATACCGAGCTACTGGTGTCTTAGAAGAGACTCTAGGGCTGATACGCACAAAGGATGGCACTTGGGGGAGAAAAAAGAATGAGGAGCTAAGCTAAACATCAAAATATGAGCTTAAGTATTAATATTTCTTAGCGATTGAGTCGCTTTTTTCAATTTATTATTTATAATAAGCTAGCTTGGGCATCTGGAAAGAATGGAAAAAGACCGTGCGGTGAAGCAAGCTCATTTGGGACGACCAAGGGACCGACGACCGGTTGGTCGTCCCAGGTGCTGCTGGGTAAACGAAGTCGCCAAGGACTTGTATGATTTCCACGTTGATAACTTGTGAGAGGTGCAGAACAGACCAGAGTGAAGATTCTTATTAGAGATCTAGACTCACTTTAAATCACTGCATTTTCTTAGTTAGTTTTTTTAGTTGTTTATAAGATTGAAATAAGAAAATTTGATACATTGAGATTAGATCCAAAATACTGCTGCAACCACCGCGAGTCTATGTCTCACCTGTAGTTCCTCAAGCGTGGCTTTGCGCGGGCGCGTGCGTTCCGTGCGCGCGCTGAGCCCGGTCTCACATAAGCGCGCCCACACTGACTGCAACCGCCCGCCGTGCTCCGGGTGCGTCGGGGCGTGCGCGCCGCAGCCGCACCTGGAAGAGAATACCAAACATTCAGGACACGAAATAAATGTGTTGGTTGTTGAATGTTTCGACAATGTATTTGCGTAATGATGCGTAGCCTCAAAATTGGAATATCGAAACATGAAATAACCTCCTCCGCTTTTAAAGTCGATTAAAAACCAAAGAACGCCGAGCGTGCTCTATTGTCAGTAATCAGTTGTCATCGCAACTCCGTTCGAATTTAAATTAAGATGCGAACATCCATATAAGCAGTTGGACAAAGGTTGAAGCTCCAAGAAATCGGCACTAGACTAGAAAGGACCATCCTCTCTTGCTCATTGAGATCTCGTTTCCCAGTTGACAGACTTTTAAGCTCGATGCGGCGTTGATCCGATGATGATGATGATTGATACGATGATTTCATTGGAGTAACAGGCTCAGGATCTTGTGGAACGTCAAAAGGGCGGGCTCGCTGTGCGCCGTCAGCTCCGACACTGTGCGCCGCACTCACCCGTGCTTGAGCATGAGCGGGTCGTAGGCGAGCCCGGTGGCGGGCGCGCGCGCGCCGACGAGCGGCGAGGACAGCGCGCGCCGTCAGCTCCGACACTGTGCGCCGCACTCACCCGTGCTTGAGCATGAGCGGGTCGTAGGCGAGCCCGGTGGCGGGCGCGCGCGCGCCGACGAGCGGCGAGGACAGCGCACAGTCTTTTAAAATCACTTGGAAGCGGACATTTTTTGGTGAATAGATGACATGATTTAACAAGTAAATCTAAGTAAATTCTTAAAAGAAACCCGTGGTCTATCTTCAACAGCTTTCGAGAAATTTTTTTTTTAATTTGGCTTATTTTGTGTGTGTTAAAATACGATTTTTGGTTTATCTGTTCTTTTGTTGAAGTTGTAACACAATTGACTTATGTGAGTAATAAAGCACACAATTTCCCTTTTTTTGAGCTATACATCACATTCTAAAGCTTTGTAGATCCGGAGAAATTATAAAAAAACTGATTTTTGGTTTTTAATTTTTTAAATTTAAGTTGTACATTTTGAGCAATAACGAATTATTGCATGTTATAAAAGACCTTTTATTTTACTCACGAAAAAAAAATCACCGAATTTTGAGAACATACTTTTGAGAAATTTGCATTTGAAATTTCGTGTTANAAATACTTACATTTACCAACTCATGTCGGTAAATCCTAAGACTTACACTTAAATCTTAAGATTAACCGTAGTTCGAGCTTTTACAGTAACATATATAAAAGAAAGTCGTGTTAGTTACTTCGCTTATAACTCAAGAACGGCTGAACCGATTTAGCTGAAAATTGTCAGGGAGGTAGTTTAGAGCCAGGAGAAGGACATAGGATACTTTTTATCCCGTTCGAAATTTAAAAAAAAGTCTGCTTATTTATTGCCATTAAGGCGGAACAAAGTTCGCGGGGTCAGCTAGTTAATTATAAAGAGCTGTGGTTTTTTGAATAAAGAAAAATAAAAATAAATAAACATCCGGAAAGAATGGTAAAGGGTCGTGCAGTGAAGCAAGCGTACTTGAGACGACCAAGTGACCGTTGACAAATTGATCATCCCAGATACAGCTGAGCAGACAAAGGCACTAAGGACTTGCGCAATGAGGGCTATCGTTTATATATTTAACAGTTGGCACCCCTGGCGATTGACAGGACCTTACTCTACAGTGGCGCCATCTTGATGAGTGCAAATGCGATAGTCCTCCTACCACTTTTGCGCTCACCAGTTGGTGCAACTGTCTTCGCTACTAGCAAGTGACAGGACCTTACTCTACAGTGGCGCTAACTGGTGAGCGCTAAAACGATAGCCCTCATTACCATACCATGTCTATTTGGCGAATAGCAGCGCAGAACAGTAAAATTTGTTATTATCGGAGCCAACCAATTGAACGAAATGCGTCTAAACGCCAAGTTTAACTTTAGGTTACTGCGCAATCTCATTTTTTTTATTGATAAGGTTCAAAATACTGCTGCAATCACCGCGAGTTATAGCTCACCTGTAGTTCCTCAAGCGTGGCTTTGCGCGGGCGCGTGCGTTCCGTGCGCGCGCTGAGCCCGGTCTCACACAGGCGCGCCCACACTGATTGTAACCGCCCACCGTGCTCCGGGTGCGTCGGGGCGTGCGCGCCGCAGCCGCACCTGCAACCGAATATCAAACATTCAGGACACGAAATAAATGTGTTGGTTGTTGAATGTTTCGACAATGTATTTGCGTAATGATGCGTAGCCTCAAAATTGGAATATCGAAACATGAAACAACCTCCTCCTTTTTTAAAAGTCGATTAAAAACCAAAGAACGCCGAGCGTGCTCGATCGTCAGTCATCAGTTGCCGTTGCAACATCGTTCGAATTTAAATTAAGATGCGAACATCCATAATGTGAGGAGTACGACAAAGATTGAAGCTCCAAGAAGTCGGCACTAGACTAGATAGGATCGCTCTCTTGCCCATTGAGATCACATTTCCCAGTTGACAGACTTTCAAGCTCGATGCGACTTCGATCTGATGATGATGATTGATACGATGATTTCTTTTTTTTTTCACAGGCTCAGGATCTCGTGGAACGTCAAAAGGGCGGGCTCGGCGGGGGGCGGGGCGGGCTCGCTGTGCGCCGTCAGCTCCGACACTGTGCGCCGCACTCACCCGTGCTTGAGCATGAGCGGGTCGTAGGCGAGCCCGGTGGCGGGCGCGCGCGCGCCGACGAGCNGTGATATAATGCTTAATTCAATACAGTACATTTAATTTTCTGAACCTGACTTGAAACGATAGTCAAATTATTTGACTTTGGATCACTTGAATAGATAGTTTTTTTTTAAACCCGATATCTCATGCTTTCCTTCAAAAAAACTTTACACCCGTATTTACAAACATTACTATGAGGTCACACAGTATACACATGGACGCACTGGGTCCCAAAAACCTATTCATAGACAATACTTGAGGGAGTGCGAACTAATCACAGAGCTCTAATCAACGCTGTGCGTTCGAATTCGCATAGCGTTGTTGCTTCACATAAGCAAGTATAGTTTGTGAATACCTACGGGTGTTAGTACCTACCTGCTTCGTATACAGTGTGAGTCACGTTAAAGTGTACATATGAAAACAGATGAAACTAGACCTATTTTTATCGACAAAAAACAGGTCAAAAATTTTTTGAGATTTTTTTTTTATTTTTTTATAGAATTTTTTTTCTTCCAATTACTTGTTGTAAAGAAAACGTAATAACTTTTAAACTAAGCGGTATATCCTGATAAAATAAAAACAGTAATAATGCAAAGTAACAGGCGATACTAAAATAATACATAAAATACACATAAAATGCCAACTTATAAAAAATAATGATACTTTTTGAAAAAAATCTGCTTAAAAATTCGTGTTTTTTTGGTTATTTGATAAATTTCTCCAAAAAATGCCCTTATAACCGGTGGTTTTTATTACTTTCTATTATTCTCTATCGTATTATCTTTGTAAAACCAAAAATCGCATGTCTCTATCCGTATCCCAACATTTGCTATGATCGTTTGAACAAAGGCCTGCCACAACATTATTCTCCGCTACAGGTAGAGACAATTTTAATTTTAACTAAAATGCTTATTTTACTTCGAAATCTTTTGTTTTTATTGGAAATCTAACTTGTCTTTATCAAAATTACCAATCTAGAGCCATTTTCAGTTTTGTTGTTAACGAAGCGTTGAATGGCGCGCCCGGAGAGGCTTAGTTCAAACGATCATTGCAAACGTTGTGATAGGGATAGAGACCTGCGATTTTTGGTTTTACGAAGGTAATACGATAGAGAATGATACAAAGTAATAAAAACTTCCGGTTATAGGGGCATTTTTTGGAGAAATTTATCAAATAACCAAAAAAACACTTAATAGGCAAATATTTTATATCATGCGATAGCCAGTAAAATTATCCATCAGTAGAAGAAGAAAGCAGACACAAGTTTCATACATTTTATGGGAGTAAGAATGGATTTAATTAGAAAAATACATTACTTTTTTCACTTCTTTTTCAGTTATTTTCCAACACAAGAAAAACCAGGTCGTTAAGGTATGTTTTATTTGCATTGTATTTTTAGTATTTGAGCTATTCTACAAAACGAATGTAAATTTATTAGTCTACGTCTATTAGTTTCGACGTAATTGTTAAACAAAGATACCCCTTCCCAGCGGTTTCCATAGCGCTCGCGACATGCGAAAATGCACTGCCTGAAAGAATCACACAACCTATTCCGATTACTATGGAAACCGCTGAGAAGGGGTATCTTTGTTCATGGCTGGCGGCATACATTTAGTATGAATTTAGTATTCATTGTTATTGTTTTAAAGAGCTCATGAAGCACTTACAGGAACAGTAAACAGTTTCTCGATATCTTGTATAATTAAAAATCAAGTGAAATCACTTATCGTTTCCACCATGTACCTTACAGAAACATACTTTTAGAAATAAACTCATTTTATACGTTCATTTGTATAAGTATCTACAAAACAAATACCTAACCAACTTAGTTGACGTTTTATAAAACTATTTGTCTAAGTGTCATCGAGCGACCGCTGGTGGATTTGCCATTTACCTGACCTACCCCNGACACCAGCGGCGTAGCGTGTCTTAGGCTGATTCTGGTGTCACGCGGACTGTCAGTGCGGATCGCTCCGCACAGCCGATTTGTATGAACTGCTAGGGAACGGAGCGGTTCCTCCGGACCGCGTTACTCTAAAACGCTCCCTAGAAGTTCATACAGATTGGCCGCACCGGACGGTCCGCGTGACACTTAAAACCAGCCTCAGAGAGGGGACCCTCCTAAAATGTCATCGTAAAAAAGGTCATTAGTACACCATTGGTATTTTTAGCTGACAGGACCCCACTCGTACGCGGAAAAAGCTAGGGCCCATAAGCAGTTGCCTACTCTGTCCAATGGTTCATTTGTAGCCAGACGGCCCCGTATCATTGATATCACTGATACGCCGATAGCACGGTAATACTATCATACAGTATTGTAACTTCATATAAACGGACGAGACGCGAGCTTTCCTTCGAAATTCAAATCTCGGTATGCGCTCGACATGCAAAAGTCGGGGGTGTCGCGAATGTGCCACAGTAACAAACTGACGATGTGTTGTTTTGTAAACAGTAAGTGTTGTTTTTATAAAAAATAATTACAAGTACCTACCTATTTATACAAGGTGTTATGTAAATGGTATGGTGTAGTCAGTGATATCATATTTTTTTTAATTTTCATACAAAATAAAATTTATAAAATCAGATTTCTATGAAAATTAAAATTATTAAAATGCTGATATAAAATTTCTGACTTCACCATACCATTTATGCACACGTTAACATGGGCTAGTGTCTGCTTATAAATCCATTTACCCAACACTCTGTATAATAAATCAAGCATTTTGTACGCCTCGGTCGAGGAGCATACATTTTACGGTCGCAAATTTATAAGATTTGTTACTAAATCTTAACACAAATATTTTTTTTTAGTTAAATCTACTAATGACAAGACAACATGCATTTTTATCCTATTTCATTCACAAAGTATTTTGTTTGTCAAAATAAAATAAAAAATTACAATCACAAAATACACTCACAAAACTAGATAGAAATTCTAAGTAGGCAGATGTAGTGAAAATAGGGTCTGCAGGTGGGCAGCCCCATCATATCACATGTTGTCATAGGGTGACGTACCGCTCGGCTGTAGACATTTATTTCAAAAATATGGCCGAGTTGGAATACTGTATAGATAATATTACCGTGCCGATAGCTTCACCCCTGGACCGCACTATACCAACCAACTGTATAATGATTAAAGTTATTACGGTCTTACTCAAGTCGGCAAGACCGCATACAAAAATTAATCAATAGGTGCTTGTTTAAAAAGGTAATAAGTACAACACCACTTTGCTACCTATTTAATTGGAAAAAATCAAATGATACCGCGAGTTAAATAAGCACAGCGCCATCTAGTATTATAATGTAGGACTAACTCACCGTTTTTCGTATCTGGTCCCTGAGGTAATGGTGTGCTACGGGCGGCTGCAGCGCCGGGTCGCCCAGCGGCAGCGGCGCCGAGTGTGTGCGGCCGAGGGGCCGTTTGATGAGCCGCGCGCCTACGCCGACGCCTACGCCGCCCACGCCCACGCCCACCGTTGGGCAAAACGCCTCCGCCTCTGACACGGGCGGGAGGGATACTGACACCTGAGGTATAATAAATAATAAATAAATAATCTTTGGACAATTTCACACAGCACATTTCAATTTCATATAGAAAAATACAATTTATTTACTGATATATTTTTCTTCCGTTTGCTCTAAGATAGACATAGTTTAATGATTACAGTTATTCCGGAATTACAGTCATTACAGAACGCTATATCAAAAGCTGGAAAATAAAGACTGCTAAAATCGCTTCAAGTCATAAAAGTTTTGAGCATAACTCATTGCGGGATTAGCAATTTCTTTACGTCTGGAGGTGGTGCTGTAGTAAGGTTCTGTGACGAGAAGTAGACTTAACTATGCAACAATGGCCCCGAGCACAAGGTGTTCTTACTTCTGAATCCCCAAGGAACGAGATCTTTTTCGCCTGGCCCTATCCTATTTTATTTGGGGTCGGCCTTCCGTATCATGCGTCTCCAAAGAACGAGGGAGGTTACGTTTATAAAGAGGCTGGCCAAACCCAGGCACGCGGAAGGGCCACTTCCGCCCAGGCATTTGAATTTTCCCGCCAGCGAGTCAACCGGCGGGCGGTGTTATAAATGGCCTTATGAATTTAGTATAGTTTTGCTTTTGCTCTGATTTTCAAAAAGCTGTGGCCCGGCGTCGCCACAGTCTAAGAAACGCTCATCTGGAAAATCTATTGGGCCAGAGCCTTGATCTATAAGGTATAGTCTGATCTGCGAGCACGTAGAATTTTGTCCAATGACCCCAAGCTACTCGCGCGAATTATGTTGCTGTCGCGCTCGCACACTCACTGCGGGCGCTCGCACACTCACTGCGGGCGCCCGTCGCACAGTCGCGACAGCAATAATGCAATATAATTACGCGCGAGCGATAAGGATGGGTAGCTTGGGGTCATTGGACAAAATTCTACGTGCTCGCAGACCAGACTATAGTTACGCACCTGCGCTGGCGTGGGATGCGCGGCGTGCGGCGGATGCGGCGGGTGCGGCGGGTGCGGCAGGTGCGCGTGCGGCAGGTGCGGGCGGCCCAGCGAGATGTTGGGCATGGACGGCGACGAGAACAGCAGCTCGGCCGCGCGCCCGCACTCGTCCTCCTCGCGGATGGGCGGCGCTACGCCCGGCGGCGACCCGCGCGGAGATCCCGTGCCGTCGCAGTCTGCAACCGAAACCAGTGTCAATGCGCTGGTGATACAGCTTGACATCTTACGGGACTATTCCCACTACTGCAACGCCTGTGTAGCCAGGATCTACAGCTTGACCGCCACAAAAACCCAACCAATGAAGGCCTGACATCTTATAAATCGTTGACACCATGATTCGAAACTTCCAGAATACAAAATATTAGTTCCTATACACGAACCGGAAGACGTAACGTGGGCAGGCCTCCCACTAGGTGGACCGACGATCTGGTGAAGGTCGCGGGAGGTGCCTGGATGCGAGCGGCACAGGACCGGTCTTTGTGGAAATCCTTGGGGGAGGCCTTTGTCCAGCAGTGGACGTCTTTCGGCTGAACGAGAACGAGAGTTCCTATCGACGTTGTTGCAAAATTTTCGATTGAGCGTGATTTTGACTTGCGACATTTATTAAATGTATAAAATATGACAACTATTGTTACAACCCACTCTAGAAAAGAAGAATAGAACAATATAGTTCATGCAAACCTGCAATGTCGTGTCGTATCGAAAGTTAGTAACCACTTGATTCAATAAAATTCACGATCACTTTATTTTATTGCATGCATAATTAATTTTCATACTATAGACAAATACAAACATACTTTACTTTTTAGGCACAAAAATCATGCTTATTGTGCCACGTAATGTAATTTTCATTTTGCTCCATTACCCACAAATAACTACATACAAGTACTCCTGTAATATGGTACAATCATTCGTACTATGTGCCATCGCTTAAGATTGGCACATGTATGTTGCATTACTTGTTGTGTCATGAAGTCTAACATTATATCGCTGTCATGAATATGAATTGACAGCTGAAGGCAATGGGTTTCAATCTGAGGCATTGAGGTATTGTCAGCAAATGATAATATCCACCTCTTCCTACCAATTACCCTAAGCTGATGCCCATTCAGTCTTGTTAAATCCAAAGAATTAATATAATTTTATCGCGTTAGTATGCTCCTCAGAATGTGGCGAAAAATGGAACTAACGTACAACAAAAAAGTCCTTAGACCAACATTAGATAGCCATATTATCAGTTTGTTTGATGCAGCATAGTTTGGTTGCAACTACCATAGTGTTAGTTCCACTTTCGGCCGCAATTCGAGAGGATAGTCGCGCCGCTTGGCGGACATGCGAGATGCTCGGTATCGCGGGCGCGGTACTCAGCAATTGTCATTCAGTAGTTCCACTTTTGACCACAATCTGAGAGGATAGTGGCCGCTGCTCGATGACACCTGCGATTGGCGGTAAGTCGCGGTAGCTGGGAGTAACTCGCAGCAAGTCGCGGTAGCTGGGAGTAACTCGCGGCAAGTCGCGTTAACTCGTAGTAACTCGCTGTTGGATACTCACTGCGGTGCTTGACGCGCGGCTTGAGCGGGCGGCGCGCGAGCGGCGAGGCGCGGCGCTCGATGACGCGGGCCTTCAGCCGCACCTTCAGCATGTTCGGCTCCGACGCTGTTAGTGCACACACACGTCAACACGCCATGCCGGTTAGGCTGCTGCCGCACACTCGTAAACAATCAAAGGTACTCGACGTTATAGCCTCAAGTTACATGCATCTTTTGGAATCTTGGTCAAATCAGCTTTTGTTTTCATAGTTACATAGAGTCGAAGCCTTTAATGGTTCTTGCTCATGGAAGAGAGCGCCAAAAACGGATAGAGGCGATACAGCCGAAAATACAGAAGCCCTTTTACAGGGCCACTGATCCAGAGCCAAATAACAGACTCTTCTAATACGATAAATTAGGGGATTTGATTGTTTATGAGTTTTCGAGCGTGCAGTTATTACATTGAATACAATACGGTTGCTGTTATTATTAATATTTATATTTTTAACTACGTAATGTTGATTTAACTAAACATATTTAAGACTTTATCAACAAAACCATACTTTTATTATTTTAAAATGTTATGCTAATTTACAAAATTTAATATTAGTATGTTTTCTAATCACTAATTACACACAAATATGCATTTAGGAGCAGTATTATAAATATGGACGTCACTGAGCACACACCGACTACACGTGTCGTCTGCAGGCGACATGGAAAATGTGTCTTATTGCGAGGCACAAAGGTGTGGTTTTAAGTAACAAACCGCTTGGGGTAAACAACGGTAATTGTGACAAATATGAGCAAGTATTTAGTCTATGTGATCGCTCATTAGAGGACAATTATAACATTTTGATGGACATACAAAGAATAATTGCCCTGCGGTTTGATTTATTTGTCATAGCAAATTCAGCAATGCATCTTTTCGCGTAGTGATTTTTATTTATTATACGANTCTATGGATAGGTCTTCAAAAATGATATCGAGGTTTCTAAAATATTTTTTTTCTAAACCGAATAGTTTGCGTGACAGACGCTTCCAAAGTGGAAAAAAGTTGGTCCCCCCCTCTAACTTCTAAAATAAGAAAATGAAAAATCTAAAAAAACATAAATGATGTACATTAATACTATAAAAACTACCAACGAAAATTGTTTTGAACGAGATCTAGTAAGTAGTTTTTTTTAATACCTCGTAAATCGTAAACCGCTTATTACCGCGTAATCCTTCATACAAATAACTTAAATAAAAAAAAAATCATAAATCAATGGTACGGAACCCTTTGTGCGTGTGTCCGATACGCACTTGGCCGGTTTTTTTTTTTCGTTTTAGTAACAACTGCATTTCAGAATAAAAGCTTGTTTTTAAAAAAGTATTTTAATAATTTAATTTTACACTTTTTAGTAGTAGACTAAGAGCTAGTGAACGCCAGACCTACATCATTTTATAAAAGCTAAAAGTTTTTTTAGCGTATGCTCCTAATATAGGATAGAATGTTGGTGAATCATAATGATTCGGTCATCGTGGCTTTAGCAGCTATCCTAAAAAAACTGTCTGGCAAGGAGTTGGAACTGTTAAAACTGTCTTGCTGATGAGGAAACTACTTCTAATATTTGGGCAATGATTAGAAGTTGTTTCGACATCAGCAGTTTCAAACAGTTTTGACAGTTCCAACTCCTTGCCACACAGTTTTTTCAGGATAGCTGCCAAAGCAACGATGATCCAAACTTCATAATCCACCAACATTCTAACCTATATTAGGAGCATACCCTGACAAACTTTTAGCTTTTATAAAATGTCGTAGGTCTGGCGTTCACCAGCTCTTAGTCTATATTATCTCAATCTCAGAGCCTTGATTCAATTACAATGCAATTTAGCACCAAAGTGCTCGAAAAGACAAATCCAACAAACCCAAAGTCGATAAGTTTCCACCGTTTCGTTTAGGAATTCCTATGGCCACCTCCTGACTCCATCATCAGACCAGCTTAATGGTACCATAACTAGTGACCGACCGAATATTCGTTTTCGTTTTCGTTTTCGGCCATTTTCGGCCAAAAAATGGACATTCGGCCATATTTTCGTTTTCGGCCAAAAACCAGCCGAAGCTTCGGCCAAACCGAATATTAGAAATACGTGAATAAGATGGTGACGTTTATCGTTCCGATATCTTCGGGAGTGAATCTGGTGCACTCATGGTTCTAATCAGACTTGAACGGACGCGGTATTGTCACACTCTTTTGAAGTTGTGTGTATTGAAGTGNTCGCGAGTTACCTGGAAATCGGGCTTTCGAAATTCGCTGTTTTCGTAGGCAAAAATCCAATTTGAACGAGATTTTGTCAATAGACATTCCGTAAAAACGTATGATAATTACGATGATATAAGTCAAAAGAAGCTATAACAATAAATTATATGACTAAAATCATTTCGAAATCTGCCAAATTCTCGATTTCTGCATGAAAAATGTGACAACGCTCTTAATATACGAATCACATCACAAATACTGGCCGTAACTTGGACATCGAGTGTGTCGTATAGGGCTTGTAAAAAAACACCCTCAAACCCCATCAAATGTCCTTTTAGCCTTCAACAAGACACTTTAAAACTAGTGACCCTCACAGATGGCACGTCACATCTACCCTCCAACCAGCAGGTAAGTGACTCACCGGTCTTCCTCAGCGGGTAGTCGCTGGGCGAGGGCTGCGGCGGCGCGGCGTTCAGCGCCAGCGGTAACGGCGCCGCCAGCCGGTACGGGTGCGCCGTCGCCGTTGCGCCCGTCGACGTGATCGACTCGCCCGACGACGACTTCACTATGCCCCTACGCGAGAAACACGCGGTTAATAGCTGTGGGAACTGATTGGGTGTATGAGAGGACTAAGGCAAGGACCGGACGCTATTTACAAATGATTGCATAAACAAAGTTTAAAAAACGAAGATTCAAAATTAGACACGAATAGCCGGCTTTTCTATAGGTACTTTATTTTCAAACCATTTGAAAAACGTGGATAGTTGCATATAAACTTTGACCCGATCCCTAATTCAGTTTTTATAACAGTAGGTAATGTTCAATGTCCACCGTCATATACAGAAGATTTTAGGGTGTGGCTAAGTTGATTTATCGTCGAGATTTTCATTGCATTATCATCAGTCGATGAATGACGTTTACTGCAATTAAGAATCACGTCACTTGTTAATCAATAATGGTTAATTATAGATGGCAATTAAGTTTGACAAGATATTATCGTCACATAAGATAAGCACGGCTATATCAGTGATGCCGGTTTTTACTTTTGATTAGCAATACATTTATGCGTTAATGGAAAGTTCCAAGCAAATAAATAAATGAAATTCTTTTGATTCAAAAAACAAAAACAGCATTTCGGATACTCATATCTTTGAGCAGATACGTAACCATGCCAAATCTTATCTGAAATGGTTCATTCATTGTTTATATCTATCCACAGACAAGTAAGGTAAGAAATACAACTACGTCCACGTCACGACAGCAAACATCAGCACACGCATGCCATTGCCACTTCTTACCAATTCCTGTAAGGCGACCCCCCGGGGACCGTGCCGTTAGCGTTAGCGGCCGCCTGTTTTTTCTTGAGGAACTCCTGAAATGCAAATAAAATCACCGATAACGTTGTTGCAATCGGCCCGACCACTGTACAAGCCGAGAGGATCCTGTCTTCAACGGTGGTCATCATGTGAGTTCGACATGTATCCCTCTAACTTGATTGCTTTAGGTCCACTATGTTACTAGATTACTATTTTACTATCGTGTCCACACTTGAGGTCAGGTATTGCAGTATTATTTATTTGGATTTCGAAGTTTAAAGATCGACGTGTTTATGGTCAATGACGACAATGACTTTGTTTACGTTCAAGATTGAAACTGAATCTGTCCTCAATGTTACTTTGTCTAAAGAGACCCATCGAATTTCCGAATCGAAAAATCATTATCAATTTTAGCAGCTGCATTAATCTTACACAGATGTGGACACGTTTCTACGTACAAACGACGGCACGTCATGCTTGTAATAGATGCTGTTCTTAAGGTGAGTATAGACTAGAGCATTTACTGTAACAGAACAACGAGTCGGTCTATGAAATGTCTAAATGTCACCATATCACAAACCAAACGTCATACATTTTACCTGTTTGCAAGAATGTTCCATTACATAGAACTGTGCCCCGATTACGCTAATTTTTAACGTCTCCAATACATACGCGCTTCTTCTCCAGTTGCGCTCCGTTTTTCATTCCAGCTGAGGTGCAAATTCGTTATCACGGTAATGGACGTAACTTCCTAGTATTTTCATTGTCACATGAGATATTTAGCTTTACGTTTACGTCTATGCTTCGTTTCAACTAGCTGTCAAAACGACACCGCGATACGGATTTGTCAAAACAGCAGTGGGTCTAGACAAAGTGCAAATTATAATCGCAAACCAGTCGAAAAGTGGTCGAAAAGCCCCTTTTTTGTATGGAGTTTTGACGGATTCGATTTTCGATTCGATCAAAAAGTGCGTTTTGTCTAGGGGGGCTGATGTTCGTTCGTCGTCCGGGCATGTTGAAGATGAAATTTTTTAGCGTAATCGGGATCCTGCTCTAGTCTATACTTACCTTAATAGTTTGTGTGGGGTTGGTGCTCACCTGCAGCTTCTGCTTGACCTGCGAGGAGGCGTTGGCGCTGGGCTCTAGCTTGTCCTTCTTGCGCAGCAGCTCGGCGCGGTCGCGCTCGTGCCTTTCGCGCGCCTCCAGCGCCTCGCGCGCCTCCCTCGCCTCCCGCAGCGCCGCCTCCTCCAGCGCCTTCTGCTGTTCCCACATCTGGAGGGTTACCTTGCACTTCAGATCATCGGGGTGAAGCTGCGCCCCAAACATACTCAACACCTACAGTGAGGATCCCATAAGGACTTGCGCACGAATAGTGGAACGATATTCGAAGTTGACACGTCTACAAGATTAAATTTTGTGAACTTAGAAGAAACAAATCCTACGATGGCAAAAAATATTGTTTCATTAGTCTGTAAACTTTGAGCATCGTTTCAGTATTCGGTCGTAAGTGTCCGATTGTATTTACTTTTAATGCCTGATGTGTAACTGCCGGAGCACGTAACCACCTTAAGAAAGAACCAATTTAAAAAATGCAAAGAAAAAAGCTTCTGAATGGAATCCACGCGATAATTAGGTCGGCGATGTAACACAGATGGCAAAGACCCAAACGATACGAGCGTTTGTTATTGTATTCCGAATTTGATTTGATATCAAAATCATTAAGACGGTGAGTAACGCGCAGTAATTTGTAGGTGCGTCACGGATGCCGCGTTGACTCAGGAGCAGAAGTATCCGCAAAATACGATCAAACATGTTATTGGCTTCAATCCACATTTTCCGCATAATTCCATGAATTATCTAAAACTGAATTTGGACGGTGAATCTTGACCAACCCGAGGTATTTTTGAGTGTTACGTTATGGTCGATACTAATGAAAATAATTGAGAATATAAGGATGACAACACCGAGCATGAATCCTGAGGGGAGTTTAAACAAATGTGGTGTTTAATTTGCGTGCCGCCTTGATTCGGTTAACGAAGTTAGGCACACGTAATGGGCGAGTATGAATGATGTAATTACAAATGGCCCGGCCACCATTCATGGCTATTTATATCGTGGCCCAAGTGACACGGCGACGCCAGAGTTTGCGCCAACGGTAGGGATTCCAGCCAGCTTCTTAGCGTGACATCGCGTTTGGTCCAATATTGGACCGCGTATGTGTGCTTCTTTGCATATCCCTTTTAAATTAGATTCCAAGTTTTAAAATAACTCTCTTAGTTGACAGTTATCTCTCTCTACATGAAGAGTTGCCAGAAAAAGAATAATTATGTATTCCGTGTAAAATTGAAGAATTAATTCAAATAGTGGATAACAATAGTGTTTTGTATCTGTCTTACAAATCCCAAATCAAATGTATTGCGGCGATCAGCACGTCGGGCGCTGGCCAATGGTCCGCAATTAGCGGCGAGTGGTTCCTCGTATTAAAACAATCGCGGTATTTTCGCCCGCGATTTGGCATGGCCGTTCTCATGGTGATCACGTGCGAGAAAACGCGATATTTATGGCCGATACTATTAACAGAAGTCTATTTCATTATCAAGGCACTGCTTTTTATTGTTATACTAATTTTAAAGGGAAAATAATTCGAAGGACGCTTCTAGTTGTTGAAATTCTTAACGTAAACAGTTAAATAAAGTTTCTAAAGGGAAATATTGGAGCAATATTTACAAATGTGCATCACATTAGGTTGAAAACATATGCCTCAAAACTAATTAGGTAAAATAAGGGTATCCATAGTTACTATCATTAGCAGATGCAGATGTGTAAACATTAATTCTGGCATATTATGACTCCAATCTAAAGTAATACACACTATACACATTTACCTACCTTCTTATTCTTAATAGCATTTCACCTAGTGAATTCTATAACAAATATCTACTTCACTTAACTAGAAAGAAACAATTTAATATAGTATTATTGTTTAAGCTTTTGAGAATAAGAGGTAGAAATATAGGAACACTATCATGAAAGAATTTTTACTTGCAACAAGCCGACCTTTAAGTGATGCCTAAGCTGCTGCTCGTGCTCCTGAGCCAGCTTCTGGCTCTGCTGCTGGAAGTGCTGCAGCAGGATCTCCTGCTGGAGCTGCTGCTGCTTCTTCAGCTGGAACAGGCGAGGATCGAGTTACTGGATACGAACAATCAGAAGTCTGCGGCGACAGTGAATGGTTGTGGGTGACACCGTATACCAATCAGTTCTGATCGACACAGTAGTAAACAGCGTAAAACTCCACCACATTGCTGGGTTGCGTATGGTTTTTCGGTGTATAATAATGCCACATAAAAATATTAATTTGGTTAGACTAATTTTGCTGCTCACTACTATGGTTATCGTGCAAGTATGTTTGTGCTCGTAGCATGAATATTTTATTGTAATGTGTTAGATTTCGTAAGGTGTAACATCATAATCGAAATATCTTAGCGTGAGAGAGAGACATCTCCATCAACCTGGATAATTTTGAAAGCATTACTTATGTCATGATTAACTGCGTAATTTTAGTTACTATTCATGCTACGAATCTTAAGATGCCAATAGCGATTTATTTTTAACATAATGAAATTAGACCATTACCTGTGATGACGTGTATGGTGTCATTATTCGCAAAGCTATTTCGTGATGTCTATTACACCTAACGTTTACCTCATCTATTCAATGCAATTTAACACACAAAGGTATAATAATTACAGGTTATTTAAAATTATCAAACAGTGTCATATTCAACTACCATACAACTTTAAAGTGTGAATTTCACATCAAACGCTATGCAATGTTTAACCTAGATGTACCATTTCACACACAGGACTCATAGATCTAGGTCTGGTGTTCATTGCCATTAGCACACAAATCAGGACTGGTTGAATGCGACACACAACACAAGTATTATAATTTGGACTCACTTGCAGCAGGAAATTATTCTCTAAGGTTTGTTTCGCTCTCTCTGCGATATGGTTCTTTCTCGGGCTCTGACTCTGACAAGGAGAGAGGAAATATATGTACTCATAGCCCATTCAACACTCCTTGCATCGGAAATGTTAGGGCAAGACCTCAGCGTCTAGAAATCTGATCAAAAATATTGGCAGGATTAACGAGTTGTTGAAATATCAGCATTGAGTTGATTTATAAATATTTTTAATCAGATTTTAAGTTGCCTAAATGAAATTTTGAAACATGCAAACAACACTCAAGATCGAGAAAACAATTTGGATTTAATTTTGTTCAATGTACGTGTTTTGGAACAATGAATGAGCGAAGTACACCGAACCGAAATTGCGACGAAGCTTTAATAAAAAGTATAAAATAAAAGAAGCGGTTGCAGTATAAGCGTCTGCGCATATTTTTGGCGTCGCAGACATTATTTTGGTTCGGTAAAAAAATGGCGGACGTCGGAATGCGTGCGTGCCGCGAATAGCCCGCGGACGGATGTTTTGCGCGCGCGCCGTGGGCGGGGGTCCCGTGGGGCCTGCAGCGGGCGGAGGACCTGCCGGCATTCCTGGGAGCCCGGCTTGCTNGCGTGCTTGCTGCTCTCGTACGATGCCACCGCTGTTTCTTGTACTATATCCGTATTCAATTAATGCGTGGGAGTTCCTCTCGAAACACGTGTATTCGGAATTATTTATAACCGCTTCTAGCCGGATACTTGATATTATCACCGGTAAACACTAATAGCTCGAATGTTTTGAATTCGCAACGTCGAGAGTCCGAGAGGCCGCGATCAACATTCGGTCTAAAATTAAAGCGTGTATTACATCGGAACGCATGTAAATATAGTGTGCAGACGGGCTGCGTGGAGCGATATACTTGTTTTTATATCGGTTTATTTATATCGGCGCGCAGGAACTTTTTAAAAATACGCTGCGGCCGAGTTTAAACAAGATGGATGGAGTCGCGTTTGTGCAATATTCCGAGAAAAGGTCACGGGAACTCCGTGGCCGGCCACGCCGCGCTTGACGAGCGCTCATTAGCTTCAAGTATTCAGCTTTCACTAAATGGACAAAGTGCTTTACACAGTAATAATAAGTGCACTATTTGTATTTGGGATCTTAACCCAAATAATAATAATAATAAATCTTTGGACAATTTCACACACAGCGCCAGCTAGCCCCAAAGTAAGCAACTTAATGCTTGTGTTATGGGTGCTAGCTTAACGGATATACTAGTTATATACTTTTTTATTTTTATTTTTAAATACATAAATATTATACATAGTCACACCCAGACCCGTCACAGATATTAAAATTCATCATTTCAATTTCTGCCCGGCCGGGAATCGAACCCGGGACCTCTCGGCATAGTAGTCCATTCTGAACCACTACACCAAACGGCCGACAAATACAAATAGTGTGAAAGTAAATTGACCAATTTCATAGTCCGAATGAATTGGACTTTACCTATAGTAAAACCACATCCTTCTGGTTTTACTTGCGGGGGATTTTTTTATAGTCTTAAGATTGTTTTACACTTCTGATCTTAAATGTTTGTTTGCAGTTACTCAGTTGTGAGCTGACCTTAAGGAGCTGTTCGTTCCATAAACTTTAGACTGGATGCATCTGCTCACCTGCATGATCTGGTGGTGGAAGCTGGAGTCGGCCAGGGGCAGGCGCGCGGGGTGCGGGGGCGACGGCGTGTGCTGCGGGGAGCCCTCCGACCCGCCGCCCTCGTGGGCCATTTCTGGAAAAACAACAACATTCTTAATACACCCGAGAACAGTGGTTCTTAACCGGTGGTCTGCGGACCACTGGTGGTCCCTGAAGACATTCCAAGTGGTCCACGAAGAGCACTTGCACACCTTGGTTAAAACCACTTTTAACTGATTTTTGCAGTAAAACTGGTTTTGACCGATTATGAGGCGGTCCCTGACAAGACGGAAATTTGGTAAAATGGTCTCTTATGACTTAAAGGTTAAGAACCACTGCCCTAGAACATTACTAAGCTCATGATTGTGCTGTTTATAATGTCTATCAATGTCCATGTCCATGGTCCAAAGTCCATGACTCGGAAAAATGTGCAATTAGTAGCCCAAGAATGAAAGTATAACAGCAGAATAAAAGATTTTCATCATCAGGAACTTATGACTTGTTTTATTATGTATTAAAGATCAATCTTATCGATTCTTTTTCTAATGATTGAAAGAAAAATACAGAATTGTACCTATCAAGGTAACATTGTTTTTCCAAAAATGACGGACTAATATTTTTGGTCGGTGAGGACTGTGAGGAGGTATTAGGTAAGCAAGGCAATGACTTTAGCTTATGTACCTACTTGTCAAAGTCACAACGACGATAGAGAACATTATCCGGGTCACTGTACAGTGTACAGGCTAAAAAAATAGTTTATTTTGTTTGCTTTTGTTTATGTAAAAAAAACGAATTAACGTCAGTAGCACTCTATACTGAATACTGCTTACTTTTACATATACATTTTAGTGTCATTGAAGGTTTTTGTGTCTTGTTATTCGATAGAATTCTACTGGTAGCTCAGTCATTAGTACTATCACAGGTACTATGTGTATTTAAAATACATAACAATAAAGGACATTTCAACGATGTATATCTAACTGACATTTCCAGCCAGAATAGGTCGTTGCCAAACGCCAAGGATCAACAAACACCTCATTTGTCTCGCTCTGAGGCTTTTTGCTTCTTTAACACACCATGTCAACATTGTACACATATTTTCCACGCCATTGGGATTCAATTGTGCCGAAAACAAGTTCGAATTATTGAAACAGTCTCATTTACATAAAAAATTCAGCGACGGATGTAGGCAACACATCACGTGTTTGCGATAATAGTCTGGTTAAATGGGTTTTATGAGTATAACGCGTTATTAAGAGTTATTAATACATTCTAAGTACAAAACGCCGGGTTCAAAGTCGAATGTACCAAATATGGAGGTAACGTAATTCGTGTGAGTTGGTTATAAATTGTATTCCGTTCCGAGTCCTCATTTTAACTTTATATGGATAAATCTCTTGATAGATCTGCATTGCCCCTGTGACCTGGATCGGCTGGGCCGTGCTAGGAAGAGGGGAGGTCCCAGTGCTTCATGCGCAACTGTCGCACTAACTGTTCTGGGAATTGTTGCCGTGTGTTGCTTGCTTTATGAGTGTTTTATGACTACTAAGTACAGGGTTAAAATGTATGGTTTGAGTTTAAAATGGCGGTTGTTTTACAGCTATAATTCAGTGGCAATAATCGCAAATCATTAAACACTCAAAGGAAATACAATTAAGTATTATTCAGACCTACCTAAAGTATTAAGTATTGAAATAGACAATAGGAATAGCCATTGTAGTTAATTATCAAATCAAAGGCCAAGAATTGCCAAAAGAAAGATTTTATTACAACCTACGATGCGTACAGCGAAGATTGAACCTTTTGCTAAAAGCCGAACCTTTCATAATTTATCATTAGCATTTCATATCAGGTAACCTGTTGCTGGCTTTTTAGTTGGATCCGTGTTCAGGGATTGAGATCCTCATCTCAGCCCCCTTAAAATGTAGGTCGGGGGGCAGCACTGGATTGGGAGGGGTTGGGGGCGCGCGGCGGGGCGGTGCGGGGGAGGGGTGCGACAGTTTATTTTTGGCCGCGTCTATATTTAGACGGGCTGGTGGCGCCCGGGTCGGGACGTCCTTGGTTCTGTTGCTATCATCGCTGCGCGGGCCCCCGCATACAATAAGGCCCAAGATGCCCTAGAGACGTCCCCGGATCGATACGTTTGACGCGCCGGTGGATTTCTGCGTAAACTTTACAGCACGTGCGACTCAATTGCGTGGGTTTATCTATCCATAAATTGTAGACGAAACAATCGTATTTGTTGACAACAAACAGTCTATGTACCATTTATATTAATAGAACCATAGCGATACCTCTTTTGGTAAATGTATAGGTAGATTTTGCATTAAAAGTCGTTTACAATCTAATATTCGCCAAGGGGGCAATCTATGTAACTTGATTTTTCGTGAATTATAAAAATGAATCTAGACTTAAACTGTTGTGCAGTCAAAACCTTGTGCAGTCTATGACAGATCTGAAATATACATGAACCACTTAGGTCAAAGGCTAGTCAGCTATAAATAGGTCGAAATCGCATATGAGGTGACCCACTTAGGGACAAGGCAAACGCTTCTCATCCAATAGATAATGCAGGCTCGTGACGGATCTGAAGCGTTGTAATTAGACTTGGGCCCAATCGGACGCTGACTGACGTCTCTATATCCGGTCCGGTGACAGCCATCAATGTGCTCTGGTGACAGTTCATGACAGCTTTAGTGCTCTTTGACGGCTCTATCCTGAGACTTCCATTTGACGTCCGCGTTTAACAATCCGGTTCTGGACTAGTCAGATCGTACAATCCCTTTTGAAATATTAAATTTGATTACAATTATAAAATGATAATGAGATACTCAAGCAATCAAACATCAATTTAAGTTCTTTTAGTTACTACTTTTACTTTGGCGAACAATAGCGTTGGTGCCAAGTGGAATGAAAAACAAACGCTTTGTGATTTATGCAAAAAATATTTGTCAATAACAAAAATGTATTGAAATATCCTTGCACACAACATGAACATCACAGAATAATAAATAAGTACACAACATTGCATAAATTAGCTGAAAGAATTACGATTAACACAACATCTGTAGAATCGTAGACTCTATCTATACTACGAAATCGGGAGCGCGCTACGAGGCTGCACGGGACGCGTAGCGCGTAGCACGGCTACGAACTACGAACGAGCCCCGCGCTTGCAGCCTAGAGTTGGGAGGGACTTAGGTAAATTTAAATATTATGAACACATTTTTTTAGCAATAAAAAATACTTGTATACTTCTAATAAAATAAGGTCAATTGGACCCTTACCATATATCATTGTAATTTAATCATCAATAATACTGTACTTTAACCGGGATTTCAAATCCCAACTAATATTATAAATGCGAAAGTAACTCTGTCTGTCTGTCTGTCTGTCTGTCTGTTACGCTTTCCCGCTTAAACCTCGCAACCGATTTTGATGAAATTTGGCATAGAGACAGTTTGAGTCCCGGGAAAGAACATAGGATAGTTTTTATCCCGGTTTTTGAAACAGGGACGCGCGCGATAAAGTTTTTCTGTGACAGACAAAATTCCACGCGGGCGAAGCCGCGGGCGGAAAGCTAGTTAAAAATATAATAAAATGTAATAAATAATAAGAAACGACAATGTAATTCTATTTTTAGTTTTTTTTGCTTGTACTAACACTTTTAAGTTCTATAACTAAGTACTTTATGAAAACAAAATTAATTGGACCCTTACTATAATAATAACTTAATCCTACTAATATTATAAATGCGAAAGTTTGGATGTCAGGACGTCTGGATGTTTGTTACTCTTTCACGCAAAAACTACTGAACGGATTTTGATAAAACTTTATAGTATTATTGTTTATAACCCAGAATAACATATAGGTTATAATTTATGACGATTGACCCGCGTGAAATTTAGTTTGTCACAGACAAACTAAATTTCACGCGGGTGAAGCCGCGGGCAAAAGCTAGTCATCAATAATACCAGTGTACCTTATCCGGGTTTTCAAATCTAAAATTTAAATAAAATTGTGATAATTAATAATAAACGACTAAAGCAATATTAATTTAATTGCCTAACACGTGATACAGTTTAAGACAACCGGTTTCGAAGGTCACAAATGGTTAACACACCGCATACATTGCTGTAAATTACCATTCGGTGACGGATCAGAGGCGCGGTCACGAGTTTGGAAAAAAAGTACCTTCGATACGTCGACTACTCACGGTCAGCATCGATGGCGTAGGTGTTTTACGAATAGCACTAAAATGCAAACAGAACAAAGCTAGAATCAACACAAAGCGGCCCCGCGCGCCCGCCGCCCCCGCAGCTAAAAATAGCCCGCCCGGCAACGCGCGACAACTGAAGGACGAAGGTAGCCGCCCGCGCCCCGCCCCGCGCCCTTCCCGTACCCGCGCCCGCGGCCCTGAGCGGGAAGGCGAATAATACACTACAAATTATAAACAGTTAAAAATAGAACACGCACGCGAGCCACGAAACGTGTCGACAAATATTTGTCCGTAAAAAATGTGTGCATAAATATGTCGGCATAGAATTACGTGCTATGTCATGTATTTGATATGTCATAGGAACACGAGTAGGCAGGTATTTGCTCGGTGTCGAAATATAGAGCGGACCGGTTCGGCGAGGTGAGGTGATGTCTGAGATGTGCACGCATTCTGTCATATTGTCGCGGTTGGGCCTAGTATTTACAGTTGGTCGCCAGTTAATGGCCGGGGCCACGTGACCGTGCGTTTTTGTGGTCGTGCGAGCAGCACGCACGATGGCACTGGCTTAGAGTGCTGCTCGGACATCGGCAGGCAACAGTCGATGTCTCCTAGTGACGACCGAAATCACCTCTTTTGTGTCGGTTCAGCTGAAAAAATTGACGGGAGCAACTCTATTTATTCATGCAACACTTGTTTACACAATACACAAGTGTTTTATGAGAACAGCAATTATGTATGCAGTTCAGTGAGGTCAGGATTATATTTATTAATTACTTATTTTTTTTATATTGACGCGTTTTTTATTTTAAACTTCACTATTCACAACAGAAAGTTTTCAAATATGAATGTTATCAATATAATGTTTCTTCATTAAAAAAATTCGGGTTGGTCAATGCGTTGCGTCTGAAAATTTGCCCTTTTCCAGACTGCCACATCCCCGGCTTCCCTTCCAGCGGTCTCCCGAAATAAAGTCCCATAAAAGCCAACTCCTGGCCGCTCCAGACCCCGATCCAGCAGCGCGCGCGTCTATTTCCGTAGTGTAAACTGTTTACACGCGCGCGCGCAGCCGTGGCTATTTTCACCAGGCTAAATGCAACCGCCACCGGAAAGATCCTAAATCAATTTGGTCTTTCGTTTTCAGATAGATTAATTTGGGATAGATTTAGAAGATTTGACGATGGGAGTGACACAAGGAAATGCTGATACGTCTGAATTAAATGAACGTTGGTCTGCGACAACCCACGAGCCAAGTCACGTCACTGTAATTTTAATGTGATCAAACAACTAAACCATGGTGTTTCGCTGACCAATCGTAGTATTAAGTAGTACGATTTTAACGTAAATATTTTATGCATCATTTTAAAAGCTTAAGTCTGCGACTACGACCCTTGATTTAAGGTTCAAAATACATAGGACCAGGTACATATCCAACGACATGCATTATTTTCCAATATTATGCATAAGAAATTAAGAATATCTGCAGTGCCATTACTTAGAATGTTATGGTTTTCCTTAACGTTTGCATTTATTTTTAACGATTTCCTTATTCACCTTTTATCGTAAGCACTTTCATCATCGTACAATTGACGTCATTTGGCTGAAATGAGCGAAACAACGAACTGCTCAACTACTCGAACTTTTTATTCACTGTTTCAAATACAAAATTATGTGATTATATTCAGGAATACGCAATGCTGTTGTGTAAATTACAGTTGTAAAATGTAAATCAGCGCAGACAACATAATCTGCAATCGAATGGCAGTTTAACAATGAACAGGCATTCCGGCGCGGGCGTCGATGAAGACGTTACCCCGAAGCCTTTCATTCGGGCTCATAAATCTCAGGATAAGCATCGGCGCCTCATGGCGTTCGCGGCTTCCGGCGCGGGCGCAATGAATAACGGTTCGGACGCTTATTTCATCTGCGCATATGTTGCTAAACGCTCAATAACTTCGTAAATCTGTTTCGCAAAATACAAGTTCATAAAGCTGTGGTGGCATAAAGCTTTTACAACAAAAAACATAGAAAGAGAAAGCGTTTGGTCGTAGCGTTGGAAACTAACTTCCAAACTAGGTGGTAAAGTAGGTAATTTGGATTTAAAAAAAGAAGTTTTGAATATAATCAAAAGATCAGATTCAGAAATGCTTTTCGAAGCCCGAAAACAAAACGAACCGAATCATGAGGTTAGTTCTAAGAGTCCGCCAAATTCCATACAAATACCAAATAATATGCCCCAATGCTAAGTTTCTTTGAATGCAGATAAATCATTTGAAACATTCTAACTATGTAGCAAAAACAAATATTTAACTCTGATTGTCAGCATCGCTTAAGTTACAAACTGAAAGAAAATTACAAGTTGCAACTCATTTACATTACAAATCAGGCAGCTCTTGTAAAAACAAAACATGTGCCTCAAAATGGTAAACAGCAGAAAAAATATTCCACAAAGCAATCATTAGTCGCCTTATTAACATAGCTAGCAGGAATTTTTAATTGATTTAAACAATTAACCAAATTTTAATCATATTTCCTCAGCAACCGGTGGACATTTTGCATTCTATTACCGAACTCTCCTGCTGAGTTGAAATTCGGTAAAAAATAGCAAGTTACAAACGAATGCAATAATTCGTGTCTAGTTTAGATCTGGCGCTGCGCAGGAGTGAATCACTGCTATAAATAAACCGGCTATAATTAGTTTACCATACAAAGGCGTAGTAACTCTTAAAAGGATTCCGGATTCATTGAGTCATGTGAATGGCTCTTTGTGGGACGACGCTTTCTTGACAAGATATAACATACACTATCAGAAAAACAAATAACTATTATTTTCTTCATCTCCCATTTTATAAAGGTAGCAATGATTTATTAAGTATTAATTTATATGACTGAGCATTTGTCACTCTGCTAATACAAAGACTTACAGATCGGTTGGATGGCTATACAAAAAATATTTGTAGCAAATCTTTTCATACTACAGACGGTAGAACTAGACTCAATATATTTGGTATTTGGACGCATAATAAGAGTATGTATGTATACGCTTTCGTTGAAAACGATCAAAGGGATTAAACTCGCCACGCATAAGTATGTCATCAACGTTGCTTCAATCCACCTGCGCCCGAGGGATTCCCTCACCTGCCTCGCCTCCGTGACACTTGCGCGTGACAGAGTTTTTGTCAACCTGTCCCTCGTGGCCCGCAAATAGACTAGTGGCGCTCCCCCGCTTCGCGCCTACTCTATAAACAGATGGGCGCATTCCATGATGAGCTATTTATGGAACACCGCCTAATGTTGTACACGCAACATCCTTTGAGAGAATCCAGTTTTTTGGTTAACGTTTATTGAATATAAAAACTTATTTATGATTTCACAGCACGTTTTGAGATACTCGTACAATGTTATCTCTGCACATATTATGTATATTGGCAATGATTTAAATATCTTGAGTAGCGTCTCGACTCTCGACGTTTTATAAGTTATTGTGACAATCCAAATGAACCATGAGGCAGCTCCAATAACAAGTTCTCCAGCTAAAACAACAGCAGAAGGTACCAAAACGATTTCGCCATGAAATAAATCAGTGGAGTGGCTGCGGAATTGGCGTAACCTGCCCGCGAGCCCGAAATAGCCCTCGGAGTAAACTCGCGTCCATTAGGGGAGGGGTTCCCGGTTATTTCGATGCACAAAGAGCTAACTTGCTCGCGTCACTATTTATAGCCCGCTCGATACTTTCCCACTGTTCAGCTATTCCCGGAGTTGGTTATACAAGGAGCTATTTTCGGACCCCTTTGTTAAGTTAGCTACGCCTGTAAGAATAAACAAGTCGGTATAAAGTATAAAGCTCGGTAATTCTTTGGTGGATTACATTGTGTGAATTGTGAAATAACCTTTGACATTAGGATTTATTTTTAGCGTCATAAACAACTTGGATAGTTAGCTATGCAAATGACGGCACTGCAAACAGTGGTTAGTTGTAATGACGTCCAATTTTCCGGACTACGTTTGATTTGCATGGACACAATGCAGGACGTTGGAGTCGAACGTGCACTGCTGTATAAATTATTATTTTCGCTGAATGCAGAGTTATTAGACTCCAGCGATTTAATGACTTGTTTGTTGAATATTCAGCAATCCAAAAATATGATACTGGTTTTAGTGGACGACGCTCGTTTTAAGTTAAAATCAAGATTATTACAATGTACATTACTACTTATGTATCTTAAAATTAAAAAACATTTAGTTTCAGTAATGTCATTGAAATCTCATCACCGTACCGGATGTACCCGATAATTTAAGTAGCGCCACCATTCAATGCAAAGTCTTCGAAGAAACTTATTGTGTAATACGTGTACCTATGTTATGTAAGATGTATCCTTGAATAACAATTTCCTAGACAAGCTTGTTGTTTTCTTCACGTCAGGTGTTTATTTTGAACTGAACTTGTTGACAATTTCTACAACACAAATCGCACATGGCGTTATCCAGAGGTACGAATCTCGCCGCGTGGCCACTCGGGTATTTTAGCGCCGCTGACGACTGGAGTGCGCGGGCGGCGCAAATAAACAATCGCTCTACCTTTGACTTAGTTTCAAATGAAAACAAATATTACCTATATCCAATCAGTTTTCAAGACGACACTATGACAACGCTGTAATTAATAAGAATACAAATGAATTGTTTGTCATGGTAGTCATTTAAGATGCCATTTCACGCTTGCACAAAATCAGGTCCAAAAGGTGGAATATATTTTTTTAAATTCGACCACCAAATGATCCCTGACATTAACTTAAAATATCGATAGGACGTGTCTTTTTTGCAAAGGTCAAGTGTAATAATAACTTTACCTATGAAATTAAATCGAGCCAATAAATAAAACTCTACACCAGTAATGAATATAAAAAAGTAGCCGACGTAATCAATGGTTTTCTAAATTTAGTGTGTCGAGGACAACATGTTAAGCATTTTTCAAAACCCGTTTTGATATTAATTTATATTCGACAACATTAATAGTTGTTAAGGAGTTAAAAAATATTAATGCAAAAATATTAACATCATAACTTTTATGTTTTCTGATAACCATCATCTACTGATTTAATTTCATAGGTACCTAAAACCTAGGTAATGATAATAGTAAGTAGAGATCAAGTGAGGTAGATCTCATACCAAATCTGAATAAAATAATGATATCAGAAATGAAGGAAAAACGTATCCTTATCCCAGATACGACGTATTCATAGAACCTTGAACCAATTTATTCGTGTTCATGAGATCTACATTTGTTTGCCATTTTCATTTTCTAAGATTTGTTCCAGACATTGTTGATAGAAAAGAAATTTAAATTTTAAAGAGTTCTGTCTATGAGCATCATTTTAATATTCTCAGGGAACCTTGACTTAGCACGGGTTACGCAGTGCTTGAAATATATACTGCTTTGTACCACACGGCTATCGGCTTTCGCACTACTCTGGTGGTTATCAAACAACACCAACCAAGATGCTGCAACAACGTCCATAGAGTATACAGATGTTTAAAGAAGCAGGTCCAAAAACTCTGTATCGCGCGACAACCGCACTACGGTATGAGTAGGTAGAGCAGCCGGACATAACTCCCACTTACAGCCTAATGTTTACTTCAATATACACCTCGATTTGCGTAAATAAGGTTTCAAATTGACTGGCGAATTTGAGAATAACCAAAAATCTACAATAACTTTCTAAAGAGTCTATCGTTTTTCACGACTCAAGACATTTCAGGAACAACACATTTTAGCTGTTGGCAATTAACTTGGGAGTTTAATTACAAAAATATTCCTAAAATGTTTTTAAGACATTGAATTTTCTCTTTCGTAAGGTCATATGACACGCGTCTACTTCCTACCGTGAAATTTGTACAAGCTGTGAAGGCCAAACAACAGACAGACACGATATTATATTGTATTTAAGAGACAGTTTTTCATTCACTTAGGTATGAAAGTATTGTCCAGATATACGTCTAATCTCTACAAGACGTTTAAGATCTAGATCAGTCTCGATTCGGCTCCGAAAAACATCCAAATGTGACATCTGTCATTTCTGGACAACAGCTACTATCACAATGGAAAAAGTGTACACAAATAGAAGTTCGTAACGACTTACACAATTTGCAAATTGTTCCCGGTGGCATTGTAGTCTATTTATACCCTAATTGTACAACAATCATATTCGGTAACGGAGGTGTGCAACTGACAGGGACAATAATATTTCGTATCAATTGTAGCACAATGGCAGTATAAAAACAAAACTATAAATAACATTTATAGTTTATACATAAAAACAGTTCCGATTAACTTAAACCAGATTCTGTTTCAGATCTGCTGCTGATCAAGATGCTACTGGATAAAAAATATACAGGGTGCTAGGTAAATGGGTATATGAGCCGACACTAGCCCATGTTAACATGGTCATATAAATGGTATGGTCAAGTCAAAAAATTGATATCTTCATTTTAATTATTTTAATTTTCATACAAATCGTATTTTATAAAAAAAAAATTCTATGAAAATTTAAAAAAATAAAGTGATGATATCAAAATTCTGACTTCACTATACCATTTATATGCCCATGTTAACATGGGCTAGTGTCGGCTCATATACCCATTTACCTAACACCCTGTAGAGACGTTAATAAGTACTTTGTCAAATATTTATTTACAAAGTTTGACACACAGATGCAAGCGAAGCAGATTCTGATTGATTAAAATAACAAAAATGCAAGTGAGTCGCCAGCAAATTACCATTTGTCGTTGGCTCATAGTAAGGAATTCATATGAGTGATTTTTTCCTGAGGGCGTATCGCAATGCAATCATTTATTCCTGCTTGATTGAGCTCATCATCGGAATCCTAAGCGTCAGATGATTTCAGACTTATTAATTGTTATTGAATAGAATAAGCGATTGTCAGATAGAATTAGAAAATATAACGTCTGATGCCATTAGCAATACCGAATCGATGGACAAAGCAATACAGGAGGAGTTTAGTTCCCTAATCATAAAAAAAACACTTTTTAAAAGTATTTTTAAATGTCTTTACATTGTTTACTTACTTCGACACCATCAAAAATAGAATTAAAGTAGGAAAATACAATGAGCAAATGTATCAAAACAAACTTTGTTTCCCTAAGTTAAGTTGCTATTTTGTAGAGTTAAGGTTAAGGTTTTCCTTCCTTGTTTGTGATTTTGTGTCTATGAAAGAATATTCAGAAGTAACATAGTTATGGTGTGAATTGTGATCCTATACTATTTGTCCACTATTGTTCATACTTACTANCTCAACCACTTTAATGTGCTGCACTGAATACTTTCCATTTCCTTGACTGCGTATTGCGTAGCGCGTTGTGACAACAAGGAAAATGCACTTGATCTAATTATAAACATATTTTAACCATAACAAAGCCAATCAGTAGAGTTTCTAAATTTAGACGCGGATGAGGAAAATCGTAAACTGGCTACAATGACCACACAATACCTGATAATAAATGTATTTTTACACAAGGGCGCGCGCGTGCTAAATATACGTTAAAACACTGTTGCGGCGCACACAACTAAATATAGGCTAAACAAAACAGCCAATTAGCAATGTCGCGTGCTTGTTTAATTTCATGCTCTATTTTTGCTATAATTACTTCAACGTTCAAATAAACACATTAATTATAAAGCCCTTCCAAAGTTGGCAAATTGTTGTGCAAACACACTTTATCTATGTCGCCGCCAAAGTCTTGATAAGAATTTTCTATCAAAAGACTGAAACTGTAAACAATATCCATAGTAATTTAATCGTTTACAAAAATTATAACGAATGGGTACCACTCAGACATAAAAAATGAAAACGTGACAGACATAATGTTGGACGGTATCAAAATAGAATAATGCACAATCACGCATGACATTACATTCGTATTGTTCTACTCGTTACAGCGCATGAGCTGAATACCTTACACATAATGGGAGGTATTAATAATAACGAGCTAAAAATAGAAGCTAGCCAAGACCATTAGCATTATCTTAAGAACCACTTTCAAGATCTAACCATAATAGATATGTGTTTAATTGTAAATATCACAACCGTAGGTATAATTATTGTAATAACATGTTAAGTATTGCACGGCTGCAGAACAAGTCTGATGAGGCAAACTTAATCATACCGCTCGATAAGTACACGAGTAGGTACTTACCTATCAAGTAGGAAGTGTTTGCCAACTAAATATAGAAGCACTCCACGATGTAGATATGAGCGCTGATAATGATGTACCGAAATTTAATTATTATTAAACAGTTTCAGGGTTGACGATGACGAAGAGTGAAGTTGACGTAAAGACTGTTTAGCCCTTGCGTAATTTCTGATTACTGTAACTTAAGCATCACTATTTCAAGGCAAAAGTCTTGTGATTATGCTAAACGACAATCGGCTGTAACAACGCAAGATATCACACAATCGATCCGAGGTGATTGTAGAACTCATCTTTTCAGCATAAAGTTCAAATATTCGGCAAAGAGACCATAAAAATAAATACGAACCATTAATCGTGGATGATTCAGGGAACAACTGTGATTTTCCTATTTAGTTGTTGAGGACATCGAACCGACCAGGCCGGCCTTACCTGAAAACAAGACAAAGCATGTTAAAAGCGCACTACGCTTACAAAACACGTAGATGTGAATGACTCGCACCACTCCAGCTTACGGTGCGTACTAAACATATTATTTTAATTACACCGTGTACCGTATTAAGATCATTATGGTAAGCGAAGTCCAATATTATTCTAGTTATGTATGTTGTAAACCATTTTTCTTAGAATTTTAGTAACCTTGTTACTTTCACGTAGCAGAATGCTGTGAAATTTCGAAGATCCAGAAGTGTTGAACCGCCACACACAGAGATAGCTTCCCTGTCCACAGATGCGCGTCTATTTCAGAAGTCAACCGAACTGGATTTCCGCGAGTGAGTTTTTGTCGTTTCGTTTCTATTTCGGACGGTGCCGCCAGCGCTCGCTAGACCTGTCGTTGTCGCCAATCGCAAAAATATTCGAGTGGGCGACTCTAATACACCGGCCGAATTTACGAGGTGTTCTTTCGCTATACACTTGACTTTGACCGCCGATTGCCGCAACCATGAACGAGACGCATGCGTTTTCGCACTTACAATAATACGATGATAATCTAATATTTAATCGTTAATGTTGGAAAGACGCCAATTGGTCCACGAGCCGTGAATCCACTTGAGGAAATCTATTTGGAAGATTTTGTTACTGATTGGATTTAATTAACGACCGATAATTGACAATGCCACAATCTATTAAATATTGTGACAGGTCTTACAAAGATGGACGTAGCTCTTTGATTAAATAATATTACATTATTATTAAAGTTGAGACAAGCTTTTATTGATGAGTGGTAACATGACGTTGGAATTGGAACTCTTTCAAAGTTCTTCCTTCGCGAATTTTATTATCAGTTTCCCAAACATTGCAATCTGCGTGGGCGCACGTTCCACAAGTGGACGTGGTGCGCGGGGGTGGCGCGGGGCAGGCGGGGAGGGGCGGGCGAATCCCTTCGGTCGATAACGCATCCGGCGAGGTTGTCGCCCTTCCTGCGCGCGCGCCTATCTGTCAGCTGGTGCATCGCACCGACACCGTGACATTGCAGAATCACTCTTGCGAATGACCCTTGACATGACGAGACAAAGAGCCGCCTTCCACAAACACATAACGCCATGGGTCATGTGGATACAAGTACAAGAACGCGCACAGTGGAAACTAAACATCTGCCTATGCCTACTTGTATAATTTCCATGTATAGGTACGAAAAGGAAAACGTAAATGTATGCACATTCACAGCTGGGTTCTCAAGGCATGATGTAACACAGGTATTATCATTATCTTCGCGCTGTAGACATACGTCACGCTTGGAACTGTTGAAGGGCAGACGCATTAACTTATCGCATCGACATTTGGCAAGATAATACGTTTACTTATAACAATTACTTTTATCGACGCTTATCAAACAAACTACAAAATACACCGTTGATATCAGCAGCCGCTATCTTTGGGAAAACCCTTAAGGAATTTGATTGTCGAGGAAGTTAGCCACCATTGAGATACGTTTTATGAGCTGTCAAAAAAAGCCATTCCCACAAGGATTCTCAATAGCGATAGAAACCTTTTTTGTCGTCATTTATTTGCTAACTAAAAAACAATTTTGCAGTTATAGATTAGGTAGACTATAGATTCTATACTACAGATTCTACAGTAGATATTAAAGAGAGTTTAGCCTTGAGGGTTTAGTTGTTTAACTGAAAAGATTAATAACGAGTCAAACTTATACTTATAAATGCTGATGAAGAAGATAATATTATAACGTAAGTATCTAACGAGCGAAATATTGTAAAAATATGCCTAGTTACATTGTTTATCTTTCTGATAACATCAACTTTTCTGATGATAAAGTACGCCTAAAATTTAAGCCACTATTATTGTCATTATCTCTTGGACATTACTCTTGTAATCTTTTCCAAATAGCTACTCGAATATTCGAATCCAATAAACCATTCATTTCCAATAATTTCCTCATATTTAGCGTTGTTATCTCTTGAGTGGCCTTAGTAATCTGTAGTACGTACATTTTTATTTGTGTTATTCCTAATCCGTAAATTATATTGTAGTATGTTTCAGTTAGCAACTGTGTTTATCGTTTTCGCGACCTTACAGCCGATCCACGATGATGCGTCAAGAGGAATTTCCCGACGCGAGCCGAGATGTCTCCTTGTTACGTTTCCATTGTACAGTGCTGCATCTCATTTGTTTGTCGATTGCAGTCACGACCTCAGGCTTGCTTATCAACCAGCGACACGCCTTTTGAGGAATTTGCCTCCGTTTGATCCCGCCGAGACGCGATGACTGTATCGAGTGGCATTAACATTTCCAATTCCAATGGAATGTTTTGTTATTTTAATCCTTTTTACCATCTCTTTCGTTGAAAATAATACGGCTCTCAAGAGGAATTTTCCCATCGTTCCCTTCAGTATAATATTTCATAAAATTTTAATTTTTGAAGAGCAATTAGTAACTAATACCCTATTAAGTTTCAATTGATGAAGCACCATCTAAAAGCTTTCGAGAGCTCACAAAGGATTATACCTAGTTCTAAATTATCGATTTCAGTTTTATTAGAGACTTCATTAATTGAGCAGTACTATCAACATAGTTTATGGAAAGTTCTACCCTTACGTATGTTACAAGTGCTCAAGTTTCGCCTTGATTAAGTTTCCATTGGAGTGCGCTCCGAGCGAGCTGTGCTGTGTTGAGACTATCGCAGAAGCGGTGACCCTGACTCGGGTTCAAGATAACGATCGTTGTTTGTTTTATATTTAGATATACCAAACTATTGTTTCGTACATATGCAGCTCTGCAAAATAACTTTGGTTACTTACCTTGCTCAATTCTGATAGCGTAAATGTTGAGCAATTTCAGAAAAGTTTTCATGATCTTTGTTCGACTTAACTCTACATTAGCACATTGATATACTCGTAGAAATGCGTATTTACCTTTTTGCTTATTAAATCTGTGTAGGTATAGCCATAGCTGGGCACCGTTAATCAAATAGTTAACTTCGTTAATCGTTAAACCGTTAATAAAAAAATTAACTTCGTTAAACGTTAAAACGTTACATTTAGCAAGATTTAACGCAAGTTAACGTTAATCGTTAATCCGTTAACACATAATAATAAAACAAAAAAAGTAATTGTATGCAAGGTTCAAATAATTTCAAAAGCTTGTATCGTGCACAGAATTTATTCCTCTTTTAGGGTTCCGTAGCCAAATGGCAAAAAACGGAACCCTTAAAGATTCGTCATGTCTGTCTGTCCGTCCGTCCGTCTGTCCGTCCGTATGTCACAGCCATTTTTTTTCCGAAACTACATATAAGGAGCTATACCTACTGTTGAAACTTGGTAAGTAGATGTATTCTGTGAACCGCATTAAGATTTTGATGCAAAAATAAAAAAATAATAATAAATAAATATTGGGGGCTCCCCATACTTAGAACTGAAACTCGAAAATTTTTTTTTCATCAAACACATACGTGTGTGGTATCTATGGANCCATAACATTGCATTTTCATCGTACTTACATAAGTATACCAAATCTCAGCTCAATCGGTTGAGAACTGGTCTTAAATTCAGTTGCAAGATTTGTCCCACACATACTAACAAGTCAATATAAAGCTTGTAAATAAATAAAAAAAATGCATTTTTATTTCGTTTTGTTCTAGTTACAAAAACTGTTGTTTTGGGTTCTGGAAGCCCGAACGTACTTGTCAGAACGCGTTTTTCTAGTGTTTTTCAGCGTGCCTGCTTTATCTTTTTGGTAAATAGTAGGTACTGGATTAACGATTAACGGACTTAGGATAATTTAACGGAAGTTAACGAGTCCGTTAACATTTTTTAAAGTTAACTTAAAAGTTAATCCGTTAATAGAAATGTTAACTTCGTTAATTAACGATTAACGGATTAACGAGTTAATGCCCAGCTATGGGTATAGCACAGGTCTTAATGCCTATACTAGGGTTACGTTGGATTTTGCTGTCATGGTGATTATGTTAATTTATTATTTTTCATTGGGCAATTAAGATTTGTCCAGCAGTGGACGTCTTTCGGCTGAAACGAACGAACGAACGAATTAAGATTGCGAAATTTATATTAAATCAATATTGTTTTTGTCATATAACCCATTCAAATTGATGGATTTTCAGTTGTACAACAATAGTCGATTTTTGGACAATATTATTCCAAAACATATTATGTGCTATTAACTAAAGTAAAATATGTCAATAGGCGGTAGCTCCTACTTCTTCTGATGGTCAGGTCAGGTCCTCCCAATGAGGAGACCTTCAACTATCTCCTCGTTTCCGACTTATACAAAATGACGAGGAGAGTTACTTGACCTAATTAGCGTCGTCTCATCAGTATCATGATGATGTTATCTGTAGTTTTTTAACCTCAGCTGGACACATGTATTCTAAATATATCGTGGGAGCGGCCCGCTTCCCGATTCCCGCCCCAGTTGCGCGGCCAGCTGGCGCCTGCGCCGGCGCACGGTCTGCGCCGTGATTGGCGAATGCTTTACGGGATCGACAGACGAACATTAATTAAAAAGTTTCTTTCTTTTCTTCCCTTCTTTCATAATTAAGACAACTGTTGTTCTAACTCATCGAAAGAACTTGCGCCGTAATTGGCGAATGCACAGCTAAAATGCAAATCTTTCTTGGGTAAAAGTAAATGTTGGCTTTGATCAAATGATACTTTTGTTTCAATTATAGTTTTGCATTCTAAATATTAAGTCCACCGTTTTATGTAGTAGGTCAGTCAGTGACATCATGAAGCAATCTTTTTAATTACTCTTCTTTTGGGCCAGGGAGAACACAATTAAATGATATATTGTGTCGAAACGTTTTTTTCACAGTATCGTCAGACCAACACGTGGTTTCGGGATGTCAATTTTCATTGATATATCTGGATCACAATTGCGACACCTAAAACGACGTGAGCGGTTTATCATACTAGTTCCTTACAATAAAAATGTTGCCAATAGCCGCTGACAGCCGCCGCGTCGCGTCGCGCTCAATCGCCCGTTGCGTTGGCATCGTCGACGCATCGTCCGATCAACCACAACGTCGTCAACGTACACGAGTCTGTGTGTAACGCCATTTGTTGTGAAGTATAAATAATTTTCATTTCTTAAAGTGTGTTTACAAACATATTTTCTAGACTACCGGAAACTCTTAATTAATTACTAAGTTGATTACCAAGTATCGTCTCAATTGGCTGAGTAATTTCTGAATTACGACTTGCTCTACCAACCGCAGAACTGTTGCGAATTCAAAGAAAAGGTCAATTAGATTCAAATGAATATAGATGCCGCAGGTAGTGAGTAATTACTAATTAATATTACTATCGATCATCGTTTGAAATACCAGATAATAATAAAGAGTGATTAATCTAGTGTTAGTTGTACACGCCGTCAATCAAACCCGTTTACAAACTAACGCCGTGACATTTTCTGCGCAGCACGGTGACCCAGTTATGTATTGGGTCACCGGGAATCTCCTATAGTTATCGCGTGTTGAAATCTCTTTGCGATAAACAACGCTGAAATAGTGGCTTTTGTGGATCGGGGACAGCATTCGGAGTGGCGTGATTTTAATACAGAATCATAGGTGACCTGATTTTAATGGTCATAAATAACAACTGAAACTGTTGAAAGTTTTTGAAAGAAAATCAGATTCAATTTGTCAATTTTTAACTTGATAATTGCTCTCCATAAATCTTTTTTCGTTGCTAGCAATGACTGATGTAAATTCTAGCAACGATATTTGATTATTTGGTCTGATTTTACACACAGATGGGCTGCGGCGCACGCGCGGGGACCTTGGGCAGGCGCATCGTTGCACAATGCGCACTATTCTGGCCGCGGTTGCAACACGCGGCCACGCTCCCGATCCGAGCTATTTCAGCTTTGGTTATTTTGTCACTCTGATGGATGCTATGCGGGCTAAACACCCAGGAATACGCTTCAACTGGGTTGCCAGCACCTTGGAACCCAATAACCAAAAGAAACTATAAACCGAATAACTACACTTTAGCCAATCAATAGTTACAGTAAAATTTTCATTTTATACCATTCCACGATTTAAATTCAGTATGCTCGGAATAAAAATACAATAAAAAAGATGTTAATTGCTATAATAATAATATAAAATATAATAATACGATAGGAAACGTCTGGCTGATATTGTTAATGATCATGATTAACCTACTCTAGTTATGCAATTAATAAAATCAATTGCGTTGTAACTGTTTGCGTATACGCAACCAAACTTCTCATTAACAAGTTAACTAGTAAATGTAACATGTCGAATAAATATAAATTATTGTCGGTACGAAAATAATTAATCACAGTACATCAGTGCAGTTCCACACGCGCGAGCGGACTTTAGAACTCAAACAGCGATAAAGGCAACGGAACTTTGTGTTAACTGCCGTCCTTAACAGGGCTCACCAGGTCTGAGAGACGATAATGCTAATTATGACGACAAATAAGGAAAATTAAGCATTTTGTAAACATCAAATTAACGAGAAGCAAATTAATTACTTAATCAAAATATTCCGCACTAGAGCGGTAAATAAATAACTGTTACTGAATGAAAAAAAGGCGTAACAAATTGGAAAGTAATAGCAAAGTGCAGTCATCGCATGCAACGATTATGAAACTAGCAGTTGCCCTAGAGATTTGAGCGACGCGCGCATCGCATACATCAGGCGACCTCTGTGGTGTGCAATCATGTGCAGTTAGCTAACGTAGTGCAGTAGTGTGCAGCAAATAGGTCGACTACATGCATCGAGTTCAAGCAATAAACTGTACATTGCGAATCAATTATGGTACAATTAAAAAGCAATAACGTTATTCGTTTGTAATAATAGAAATAAATCACAAAGGAAAGACAGCCTAATAATGAAGATTAAGAACTTACAAAAGAGCTCTATGGTAGAGCCATGTTTTAAAGCTTCAAAAAGCCTACACGATCAATGATAGATGGCCTCCACAAGAATACTCATGATCTGTTCGTGGAAATATGAAAATGTAGAAAAATCAGTTCTCATTTCGAAAATAGAACAATGGGTAGAAGAACCATACTAAAAGAATGATACCTATAAACGATAGTCGTCAGACTGCCTAAAATAAAGAACCTAACATTTCAACTCAAATAAAATGATCATAATATAATTAAAAACATAACACTCTGCCTCTAGTTGCTGATGATGTTATCACAAATGCAGTCGGCGCGCGCAGGCGACCGCCCGTCTGCCGCATCGCGGTCAAGGCGCGGTATCGCAGCGCGGGCGCAGCGCATGACACGAGTCCTACTTCACAAAATGCTCTCGATATAGGTACTGCTTTTCTCTTTCAATCACCCTGGGATAACTAGCATGAAGGATAGGGATGAACTAACCAGTGGGTCTAGACAAAGTGCAAATTATAATCGCAAACCAGTCGAAATTTCGAAAAGTGGTCGAAAAGCCCCTTTTTTGTATGGAGTTTTGACGGATTCGATTTTCGATTCGATCAAAAAGTGCGTTTTGTCTAGGGGGCAGCTCTAAATTGAAATGTTTTTGGAAAGATACCCCTAGCGCTAAACTAGTGCATCTAAACGTGGCCATCGAATAATACCTAGATTTTTATTAACTGTTATTTGCCAAGTCCTCGGGGATTAGCTGCGACGAATTGGATTCAATTAATCTTCATTGTAACAATACTCAATATAGCTATTAATGTTGCTGTAATAATTATGCAATTAACCTGAGTTACGCTCATAAGAACTGTTATATTATTATTGTTGGAGCCTACACGAATCATACGATAGAGGAAGTCTTATTCCTTAACATGTTTGCTTGCGTAAACCAGTGAATCATAATAGGTAAATAATACAAAATTAAGTGAATGTACAATAAGTAGTAGGTAACACCCAAAGCGCAAGCTCATAAAAGTTTCACAATGTTAGTGGCACTATTTAAAGTGGTCCATAAATCTCTAGCAGACCAACAGACATACTGTCTCACGGTGACACTTACTGTCTCACTAACACTGTAATTACTATAATTAATATTGTAATTAGTTTTGCAATTATAATTTCAGCTGTAATCCTGCAAGACAGATTGCATCGCAATGGTTTTTCTAAATAAATAAATAAAAATAAATAAATATAAAAGTTTCAGCTTTAATTTGTACTTCCCGTAACAATCCTCCCTTATTCTATCATTTAGTCAGCAGGAAAGCCTTAATTTATGTTTTCTACCAAAATGTACTTAGCCCCAGAGATTTTCACAGCATGATATTTTCATTTCTCAGTTAAAAAAGACTCGAGAAACATCTAAGAGTTTGTAGACAAAAACAATACAACTGATGGCTGCTTGGGCCCAATCAGATACGAGCGCTAGTGTCAGAGTATTTTTTAAACAAAAATTAACTAAACAAAGTGTCTACGCCCCTTCTTTCTGATGACACGTGACCGCACCAAGTAAACAAAGTTGCGTAAACGCTCGAGGAAAACGACGCGCACGCAGCCGTGACGTCACCGCGCATAACTACGGGATGTCCGACTTACATGCGTGATATGTTTGTAAAATTGATGAGTTGCTGCACCTACAAATGTAACAGGAAAATATTCCGGAAAATCACCTGTAATACGACGATAGGCAACAAACATGTTTTGTTGAACGCAAACCAGAACGAATTAATTAAAAGCCTTGTTTTTCTCGATTTGGTATTGAATATTTGGGGTAAATTAAATAAGTATTGGTAAAACTAAAGAATACTTAATATTACTGTTATATGGACAATGGAGTTGTCTTATTTAAGAAATGATCGTTCTTCTACATTATTTCTGATTTTCTGTTTACTTTAAAGATTTGCAATAAGTGCAACATGGTTGTAACCACTAATTCGTTATTCACATAGGTAACAGACTGGTACAACATAAGCAAATAATGAACTGCACATGTTACACAGAATCGAATCTGTTTGACGCGGGGAGCTAATTGGACAAGACAGCGAACGCCTCCGGCTGCGACAGCGTCATGTCGAGATGTGTTTACATTGGAAAATCACTAAGCTCAATTGGCGCGAGCATATGGCATGAGCGAACATATTGTTCCCTTAATATCCGGCTATATAAATCTCTAAAAAGCTGTGTGAGATATGGCTGCGTAACCGTGAATTATGTTGTTTGGACGTAAATAATATTCACCGCTACCAAAATCAACACTATGGCAGTAATAAATGTGACGTTGCCATCCGAGAATAGTTACTGCCGGAGATTTGAAACAATAGAAGATCGCGGGTGCCAACGTGGACGGTGCTCATTACCCGGCGATAATAAATCTTCGCGCATTTGCAGGTAATGCCAGACAGACAGACACAATAATCGGCCGCGTTAAGGTTCGGACAAACCAACGCGTGCAGCGATGGCGACCGCGATGGCGATCACTGCGCGTGCAGGTTGTCACTGTCACCACAACTGTCACGCATATTGTCAATCACGCCTATTCGGCAAAATGGAAACTGAATTAAATGATTTGTTTGGAGCTTTTGATGCAATTGAGACAGTGGAAACACTTTTTCACTCAAGTTTATTCAGGCGGCCATATAATTATTATAGAATGAGACAGGATTACATGCGGTATAGGTAGTAGGTATTGGTTACTCATAACCAAGCTGTATTTCTGGCTACGTTTGTAGTAGTCCCTAGAGCCCTAACAATACCTTTTAATTAGATTTAAAGAAAGGTTTGATAGGAAGGAGGACTGCACTAAGGCTTTCTTGGCCTCAGTGGGGGAAATAAAACACAACGCGGACGGTTGATATCTGGTTTATTACTGTTATGCTATTGCTATATACAAGATTTACATAATGTACACAATTCAATGTGTCCAGTCCAATGTGCCGTCGGTGTAGAGTGCCTACGGTGCACGTTCGTTCAGGGTGCATGGGCCAGTCGGCTAGCGTGTTGTAGGTCGCGGTCGATGCTGACGTGCTCGTACAGTATCCTTGTGGTCAAGTAAGATTATAACCAATTCATCTTTTTCCTTGAGGGAAAAAATTTGCCCCCATTACCTTTTACCACTGTCGTTCTTATCGTTAAATCGCACAAAACTACACAGAACTCAACACAACATCTATCAAAATCAATTTTCATTTTCATTTTTGGTGCAACAGTCATCTTGACATTTACTTTTTTTAAGGCAAAGGAAATTACATTATGCATCCAAACCACAGAGTACATAATAGTCCAAATATCTTTTTTGTCTTTAATAATAACCCAAAAATACAAACAGACATCAGTTTTGATCAACTAGGTGTTTCTAATGGCACTAAATTAATGACTGAGACGTTTGATGACTTTAATTAGGTTTTTATTTATGGCATACCTACCTACTTAGAATTGCTCTAGGGCCATTGAGAAAGCTGCAGACATGTACATTCTCAATTATTTTGTTCTGCAGATAATATCCCAATTTTATTTATGAAGTTGAAGAAGCAGGTTCTCGAGAAAACTAGAATAATTTGTTTATTATAGCCTGACCAGGAACATAAAAACCCTCGCCATGTTGCGGAAAATTAATGGTACTAATTTCTTTTAATGGCAACAGTAACTGAAAACTTCATTGACATGTCACCTTACATGTCAGTCTATTGTTGTCAAAGTGTAAACAAACTTTATAATAAATGTGCGCAATTGATTTTGNGGGGGCTGCAAAATCATGTTGTGACGTCACGCGCGAATATTGGAAATTTTTGAAAATTTTAAAAAGTCCGTAAACTTCTCGAGGCTCTATCTTCGGTAATACTGGATGGATTGAGGTGAAATAAAAACTAGTGTAATGTGTGTGATCTAAACTTTAAATTAAGTCATAATTTAACTTAATATTACAACTTATGCGTGTTGTCCATTGGCGCGAGCATATGGCATGAGCGAACATATTGTTCCCTTAATATCCGGCTATATAAATCTCTAAAAAGCTGTGTGAGATATGGCTGCGTAACCGTGAATTATGTCGTTTGGACGTAAATAATATTCACCACTATCAAAATCAACACTATGGCAGTAATAAATGTTGACGTTGCCATCCGAGAATAGTTACTGCCGGACCGTGCTGCCGGAGATTTGAAACAATAGAAGATCGCGGGTGCCAACGTGGACGGTGCTCATTACCCGGCGATAATAAATCTTCGCGCATTTGCAGGTAATGCCAGACAGACAGACACAATAATCGGCCGCGTTACAGATGCGCATTGCTCAACAATCCGGAGGTGCTATTTTAATATACGAGTACAGCGTGTTTTATAGGTGCTGGCGAAATTAGACGACGTTATTAATATGTACTAGTCGCATTAGACTATTAAATACTCATAAACGAGACATTTCAAGAATGAAGATGTATTTTAAATTAGCAAGTCCTGTTAGCCCCAGAAACTAATATACTAACGAACTGATTTGATCAGCTAATACTAAACACAATACATGTTTAATTGTTTGTTACTAACTGATGAAATAGGAGGCTGAAACTTTCAGCAACCAGTAAAATTCAATTACCAACTTGTGTTATTCCAAAACTCAATCATCGGTCACAATCTTCGATCTGTTCAACATTTAAACTGCCGTCAAGTCTCAGTAACCGCGACCGAACCGCCGGTGACGCCGCGGGTGCCCGGGTGACGAAGCGGTGGGCGAGCCGGCTGCTGGCATGCTGGCCTCGCCACGCGCCAACTCAAACAATCCACACGACTGTCCTCACAGCTACTCAACTGTCTCTGTCAGCGAATGATGGACCATCGCATGTCCAACTGTGTCCAACAACTGAGATTATTACGTGATTTCTATATTCTATTGAACAAATTCGTTGCGGGCTTTTACATTGGCGCCCAACTGTAGCACTATACGGGAGTAGCTCAGGATGTGGTGCTCGTGGTGAAAATTGAATCATTATAATCAGTAAAATCGAATGCATGAGACATCAATCATTATCTATATCGCATGAAAAGAATGAACACCTGTGTTTTACAAGTTTTATTTTTAAACATGGTAATTTACAAACGACAAGATTTTGATATTACTCATCTTTCGATAATACAAAAAATATAAGCTTCAGAAAACAAGCGTCCTCTCGTCTAGGGAACTCCAGTCAGGCCGCACTGGCGCAATGCTGACAGATTGCCGTGTCAGCGCGGGTCGACCTGGGTGGTGCCTTCATAAATCGAGTGCGGCACCTGAACAGCCTAACAAGAGCTAACGCTGGCGTCTCTCCAATCAGGTGCGAGCATTATATATTCGGGCGTCGTTTGGCCATCTCTAATTTTACGCCGCCGGGAGGTGCCGGTTATAGCCTCCCCAGAATAGCGGGGAACTTATAGACGCGTTGACGGACACGCACACAGACAAACGCCCGATTTAGAAGCGCGACGGAACCATTTATGGCACTTACAACATTTCGCGGCTAATTTTACTGAGCCGAAAAGGTCGGACGGCGAGCCAACTGAATTCTTTTTTATTGCCGTCTCTATGCCCGACAAATCAATTGACAGCTATTTATTGTTTAAAGTGAGAATAATAGTGTAATGATTACTTGTGAATTGAAGAGTGATGAATCGCTCCTTTATTTACCTATCCTACTTATTTTTTGTTTGGAAAGTCCTACATTTGAAATAAAAAATTGTTACCAAAAACCATTAGTCAAATACATATTAAAGAGAATTAACATACATATTGGACAAGAAACTAGTTAAGGTTCAAAATCGCACAAATATACAGATACATAATACATATTATTATGTGGAATTCACTCATTTCCACTCATTTAAAATCATGAGGTCTGTTAATAGAAGAATTATCCAGCTAATTTTCATTAATAAATTCTTTGAATCGTATTTTAAAAATCGCTGTAGACATTGCAGTGCGACAAAACGAAGGTGTCAGGCCATAACAGCCTGTCGAACTTTACGACCGTTGTAAAACAATTCAGAAGCCAGTGAGATGTTTCAGCAATGTAACAAGTGCACACATGAGCGCCAATCAATTGTGCGCGCGCGCCAAAATAGTTCGCGGCGGCTGCGGAATGCGCGGCTGTGACGTCGCATCCGGCGCGAGTGCCACCCTTCGTGGGCGCGGGACATCGGGAGAAACCGACTTCTTCTAGTTTCACTTCCACTGTGACGCAGGAGTTCAATTGGGGCTGATCAGAAGCTAATTACAGTTAATCCATTCGAATCGATCCTTGGCACTTTAGTTAGTCTTGACGACTTCACCTTTAAACCGGCTCAAGCGTAACTCTTGTAGCGGAGTTTTGAGCTGACACTGTATAGGCTTGTTGTCGACACGACAAGAAGAAGAACCGTCNGAAGAACCGGCTCAAGAGGTATAAGCTACTCTTGCGTATCATAACGGCATAATCTCTACGAACAGCATTGTAGAGTAGAGCTTCTTATATTTACTACGCATTATCTACAAGGTATTATTAACTGTAATCAAATGTTTCAACTTTTCCAGTGAAACCTACCAAATCTATGTAAGACCACCTATGTACCTGGAATTACGCAAATAAAGAAATTTGATTTGATTTGATTTGGTTCGACACCTTCCAGAAACACTTGTTCAAAGGCAAACGTTATCAATACTGCCTACGCAAACACTAAACATTAACTGATATATTATTAATAGAGCTTATGTGCTAGATGCTGAATAATTGCAAAAGTAAGTCTGGTAAGATTTGAATTCACCGTAAAACTAACTATTAAGGTAGGTCAATTTCCGGTACCAATGAACCTGTCATAGTAAAACCATTGAATCGGATTTCTGCCAGCCCACGCGGGGAATACGTTATTAGCGGCCGAGTGCGGCCACGGCGCATTGGCGAAACCAACAAAAACATAAACATCCGGGTTTGCTTGTGACGTATGTCAGGTTCAGGTCGACGATTAGAGATCAAATTGACCATAATAATCGCAATCATCACCACCACATTGCGGATCGGCAAAAAGGTGTGTTACGTCCAAATGATGTGTGAATTTGAATGCATGCTGATTAAGTTGAGGCACACATGCTTATCGGGGATACCTTTTTTTAATGAATTAGTAAACATCAGTATTTATAATCCCAACTCTAAGCATCCCACGCACCGAGCACGCGGGCAACGTGTTAATTGGGGAATAAACAAAAACCGTAAACTTCCCGAAGCCACCTGTTCACGCGAGGCCTAGACCTTCGGCGCGTGGGCGTCGCGTGCGATAGGTCGCCGTAGCGCACCGCTTCTTTGAACGATACTACATTGACAGAAGAGCTACTACAGATATTTAACCGCTATGACTGAAATGGCATAAGTCACAAGATTTGGCAATCAACTTGATTGCTGATGAATAAGTAGCTGTAGCCTGTGTTAGACCCAAATCGATGAAGATGAAATAATGAAACGGGAATCTGGATTGATTTTTAAGATCGTCAAGTCAGAGGAAGATTCAGCACTAAAGCTCTACAAGTCTACAATGATATAAAACCAGAGCAAGATAAACTTTCATCAATATAAAGCTTAGAGACGATCCCATTTCCGTGACGATATATTGTCTAGTGGAATATTCCCATAGCAACTGTTGTGTGTTATGATTGGCTCAATTGCTGCGCGCACGCGTCATCTGGCCAAATGCAAGTCGCTGACATAGTATCTCCGCCGAAGACAGGTCAAGTGCGTGTACGATTCCGTGACATATTCGAGCGCGTTCAGTTCATCGGACAAAGTGCCGTTAAAAACTTAGAAGTGAAATCGTTTTTGCGTTTGGGGATTTTCAATTCGCTACCTTTGCATCGACTTACCAGAAGTAAAATTACCTCCTCATATTTAAACATACTTTTAATACTCCTCTTAATAAGTCAGAAGCACTTGAATTTATAACACATTTTTATGAATAGCGATTAAAATTCTATATTAAAATTTTCAGGTGGTAAAGTCCAAGTTTTTATTAATAATTTATCAGATACCTGGCTATTTTGGTTAATTACAGTGGCTATATCTTAACAACAATTAATTCAATTTAGATAATGTTGAAACTGATTATTTTACGATTAAACAACTTGATTTAGCTCACAACCACTAATAATACCTATTAGTCTAGTAAGAAATAAAATATGATGTGTTAGAAACAAATAGTTATATCTATAGCGGGTGCCGTGGAATTTCCCGATCGTGTCGTAGGCTCGTAGCGCGATAGCGCCGTAGCGACGATGGTAGATAAATATTACCATTCGCTTATTTTGGGCAGGAGTTTACGCAAATGGAAATTTCATTATTTCCGCATAAAGCTAAAATTTTTTCCGCCTTCAAACTGTGTTTTTAAGATCCGACAACATTGAAAATTCAAAATTTCAAACAACATTATAGCGTCACTAGTACCACGGTAATAATATCATACAGTATTGTAACTTCATATAAACAGACGAAACAAGAACTTTCTTTCGAAATTCAAATCTCGGTATGCGCTCGGTATGCAAAAGTCGGGGGTGTCGCGAATGTGCCGAATGGACGTCGGTGGCCAAGTGTTAAAAATGACAAAACTGATTGAATTTGACTGACCGTCATTTACGGTCAAATTGGTCAAAAACTAGTCAAATTGTCATTTTCAGTCAGTTTGATTTGAAATGAAAATTATATTGTATTAAACCAGCTTTTGCCCACGACTTCGCTCGCCCGAAATTAACGTAACAGATCATTATGATTATTAAAGTTTCAAAATTATTTAAGTTAAATAAATTAAATCTACTTATCACAAAACAACACACATTTTAACCTATTCCATTCACAAAGTATTTTGTTTGTCTAACTAAATAAAAAATACAATCACAAAACTAGATAGAAATTCTAAGTGGGCAGATGTAATTAAACTGGGTACTGTAGGTGGGCAGCCCTATCGCATGTTGTCACACGGTGACGTACCGCGCGACTGTTGACATTTATTTCAAAAATATGGCCGAGTTGGAATACTGTATAGATATTATTACCGTGCTAGTACTACACATGAAAACACTACTTGTGAAGCGCGAGATAAAAATAAACTGTAATCGAGGCGATGTAATCACACGCTATCGGATACAACAATTGTAGTTACGCAAGCGCCATTATCCAATGAAGGTCTTGAACGCTAGACCAGTAACCTCTAGTAAACTCTGGAACTAATATTTAGGCTATCGGCCAACGCTGCCGATGGAAACAATCCGCGGGGCTATTCCTGCGTGACGTCACGCCACCGCGGCGCCAACATTCGCCGAGCTGACCAATGGACGCCAATGCGCCACCGGCAGGTGGTGCGATCTGGTCGCTTTTGGTACTTGAACCGCTGACACCGGTTTATTACCGCTTCCTGCTCGCGCGGAGTTGTGCACAATTGCTGGCCTTAGGTCTATAAATGTGCCCGTTTATTACATCTTGTGACACGTCAACTCACGCGTCATGGAGGAATACCGACATTCGTGAGAGCTATCATCTCGCAACTGGTTCTTTGTAATTCTTCTATTAAACTTACTGCTTCATATCTGCCAATTTAATAACAAGAGCATTTTAAACCACCGGCGTATCAGGAAAGGGCTATATTCAGCAACTAATCTCATTCCCATTAATAGCATCGCCTCTTTGAATATTGAAGTGGACGGCGTTATAATCGCCGCGAGGCCAGCCAGTCGTTATAAAATTTATTGAGTCTAGTCTCCGGTACTATTCCTGGCTCTAAAAATGTGTCAATTATGACACTCTCTGCATTCGATCATTCTTCTGGAAATAATTATTTTATGGTTTGTGGAATATATCAAGAGCAGCACGGAGACATGATGAATATAAACAAAGTGACGTCAGAGTAGGCAATCATTTCCATTTTTATTACGTAAACAAAATAATAAATCTAATGTTAAAAACTGTTCTCGGATGATAATAAGTTATTTACAAGTCCATATTAACGTCGCTGAAAGATTTACAAGTGAATAGTGTTATTCCCGATAAAATGCTCGGAGCAAAACACCAAGAGCATACAAGACGGCGATACAATTTTTAATTAAAAATGTTAATAATAAAGGTGAGGCGATTACTTAACCGACGTAATAATATGTGCCGATTATAGGCATGATGTCATTATCTTTTTATATCCACGAAACATACTCACACGCGAGAACATACGGAAAGTTTTGCTCTAACCCTACACATTTAGACTCGAGGGATGGGTCACTTTTTTAAAGGACAAAAAGCTTTACTTTTCACGAATAAATCAATATTAACAAAAATTACTAAAATAAAACAAAAGCTAATTAATGTATCGCCGCACTGGTAATACATAACAGAGTCTAGAGTCAGTAATATTCATCTACTTTTTTAGTTACGTAAATACTGTTCTAGCAGGACTGCTAAAGGATTGATAGCGTTTTGATAACCCGTTATTTCTTAAAGAATAATTTACTGTGGATTTCCGACTGACGCCCACGAGGATTCTCCTTTCGCTTGTTCAACTGGTGTATTGTTTTGCGAGAATTGTTTTTTGTTTGATAATAAAAGCAAAAAGTCTGTGTACCTATTAGAGGTAGGAGCTAAGCAAACATATGCCCACGCGGTGTCGTGTAAAGGTCGGCGGAATGCCAGCGCCTCCACAGGAGCACCCGCGGCCCACGCGCGCACCCCTCGTGCGACCTTTGCCTAACGTCACATGGCACAACCTAGTATTATATTATCTACTAGCTTTCCGCCCGCGGCTTCGCCCGCGTGGAATTTTGTCTGTCACAGAAAAACTTTATCGCGCGCGTCCCTGTTTCAAAAACCGGGATAAAAACTATCCTATGTTCTTTCCCGGGACTCAAACTATCTCTATGCCAAATTTCATCAAAATCGGTTGGGAGGTTTAAGCGGGAAAGCGTAACAGACAGACAGACAGACAGAGTTACTTTCGCATTTATAATATTATATAGTTGGGATGGCATCACTATGCAAAGTCAATACTTCAAGTCCTCCATCTAGGCGATAGACATGACGCGTATATTTGAGATACTAATCAAACCCGACGGATTAGCAAGCTGAAGTGGCAATGGGCAGGGCACATAGTACGCGGAACTGACGGCCGATGGGGCAGCAAGGTTCTGGAGTGGACGCCGCGTACCGGAAAATGCAGCGTAGGACGTCCACCCACAAGGTGGACCGACGACATCATAAAGGTAGCAGAAAGGCGCTGGACGCAGGCCGCTCAACCGGGCAACATGGAAAGCATTGGGGGAGGCCTATATTCAGCAGTGGACGTCCAATGGCTGAGATGATGATGATGATGAATCAAACTCTTACAAATAAAACGCCAAAGTATCTCAATAATTTATATGAAAATAATTTTTCATCGCTGTTCAATACAATCTATTTCAAAGGGGCCCGAGGACAGCAGCTGAAGTAAAAACTAATGGACTAAATGAACTTCCTGTTCCGATATAAGTACAGACCACTTTGTCCCGGAAACATTTCGCAGTGAGAATGAGAAAAAACTTTTAGAGGCAATTTCATGCTTGAACGAGTTGAATCCAATTCTAAGCGATTCCGTTAGGTAAATACCTAAATATACATACAAACATAGTATAGAAGATATACTTACTAAAGGGAAAATGTTCATTTCGTTATGTGAAAATCCACAACTCAACAACACATTAAGTTTCTGCGCCCAACAATATTATTGATCTACTCAATTATTAACTGCTAAAATTAAATTTGCAGTAAGAAAGAAAAGTATTTACCTATATTTTGATGCAGTAAAAGAATTGAATACGATAAACGAACTCAAAACTGTTTTTTGCTATGTTCTTTGTGTGCTTGTTGACGCGATGTCTGCGCAACCAAACTAATATCAATTAGTTAATTGGTCTCACTAAACGCAATAGAACAAGAATTCTAACATTATTACGACTATACTAATTACTGTATAATAATAAAAACAACAACACCGGATGATTCACCGAATAACAACAAGAATCCAAGAAATCAGATACCTAAATGCGCACAAAACATGAAGTGGCATGTGGAATATACTGTAGGTAGATACTGTAGACTGTAGAGAACTGATATAATGAGGTCGAAGAAAGGAAATAAGTTATTAATTGAAAATATTCTTGGTAATTCAGAGAAATGAACGTTAATTAAGCAATGGCTTTGTTATTATTAAAATTGTTTTGATTACTCCATATTGTTTGTGCGTTTTATCAAAACTGACTGTTCTTGACGTCACTGCGGCCGATCTGCAGACCACACGATTTGTTTCAAAGCCATCCTACCTTTTGTATTAAACGATCAATGAATGGGTCAATAGGGAAATACAAACGGTGAATCATAATTATGGTGCATGAATAGTACGAGTATTGTCCTGTTCCACATTGGTTTACGATGAAAAATATCCAATTGTAATACGTATCCAATCCAACACAGAATGAAAAATCTGAAAATCGTGCGCTGAAAACTAGTAAAATTAATTTGAGATTGAAATTGCCAGGTTCTAAGAAATATAAGAGAATTTCAATTTCTTGCATTTAATAATACGGAGAGACGAGAAATCTCACCATGTCCCAAGTTGACCTTTAAACGAATTTTCTTCAGACAGAAGCCAGACTCATCGGACAAAGAAATGTCAGTGTAGACTAGACTACACAAAGACAAGATCAAGACAATGAAATCCGACATGCTACGATGACAGAAGAGTAAAATATGTTCACCGAAACTAGATATCTATTAGTCTGCTTACATAAAAAGTAAACTCTTATTATTAGATAGCAGATAATATTTGCCTTGTTTACTGACTCGGGCAACTAAAAATTTTATAGTAAAATGATTCCAATGCAAATACTAGTAGCTCAATTAAAGTAAAAGTGTTACATTCTGAACTATTGTGCGATCAACTTCAAAATGAAGAATTTTACAACTAGGCAAATCAAGATTAGATACCATGCAACGTATCCTTCGATCTTTGCAGCATCTGTCTAGACGCGTTTACTAATTGTATTTCTGTCACCAAACTCCGACTCGTGCGTCACTCGCGGGCCGGACCGCCTCATGACGTCCGAGGCGGAAAAATAGCAACGTTCTGCTCAATTAGATGACATTGGAAACAAAGGAAACACCAGCTCTAGCTTATTACATAAAGATCCATCAATACAGCACCAAGTAAGAAATTCTCAAGTATGTCAGCGTCCAGAAAAACCAACCATTGAATATTGTGAGTGATTGTCAATTAACATCGGTGATTAATGATGTTCTCATATTTAATTCTTTAAATGAAGTCAAGATTCAAGCAGATTAGAAATATAATTATACTGCGGTTCTCCCAAGGAGCCTCGAACTCTCCAGACTGGAGTGTCGAAGGCGGTGATGATGTTTTGCCACGCGATGAAGTACCCGAGCGTGGAGAAAGCGCTGTTTACCGTCCTTATCGCGCTCACGTCACTGTGTCAGCTATTTATAGCTCATCTGCCGGCTATCACACCAGCAAACACACGCGACATTACGTAACATGCTATTAGTTAGGGAATAACAATTACATATTATTATTGCCCCCAATTCTTAGAAAAAAATATAAGTTAGAGGTAAGTAGTTTTGATAACTGTCTGCAAAACTTGGTCAAGCAAATGTTTTTTCAATATTGCAAGCATTGAAGAAATGTTACTAGAGATAGACATCTCAAATGGCTACGAAATGTTACCAACTTGAATTAGAAATTGTTTTGATTACATCTTACAACAAATTATAATCCGCCATTTGTTGTAAACAAATGAAAACGCAAACAAGTGATAAATGATATCCAAAGGTTTGTGGGGTCAGTGTCCCGGTGGCCGCCGGCTGGTCTGCGGCTTCTGGAGCGTTCGCTGCGCGCGCGCAGGACTGGTTCCGCGCTGTGCGCCACTCTGGCTCTCGGCCCGCCAGTCACTACCCCGCCATTTTCAACNACGTTTTTTGGAGTCGGTTTTATTTTTTTTTATAAAATTTTAATAGAACAAGTACTCTTTATTAACGGATCATTTTGTATTTTCACATGCAGGAATATTGGAAGGAACTATTTGTGCAAGTATTCATAAATCTCAACTAAAGTAAGTCTCTTGAATACTTAAATCTAAGGCATCTGTAACTTTGCACTCTCAGAAAAAATAATTACCAATACATAAGCAAAAAATCAACAAAGGAGAACATTTTACCAGAAACCAGTGAAAATCTGTAATATTATTACAAGCTTATGAGCAGTGAAAGAATTTATTTTATTTATTTTTAATTTATTTATAAGGACAACCAACAAGACATTAAAGATACTCGCGTGAATAAAAATGTCATTGTTATAATCAGTTTAAGAGCTTTGTAATTAATATAATACGGAGTAGAGGTGGTCTCAAAATAGTGCCCGCGATAATCACCGCTGAAGGCATTAAGACGCAAGAGATAAGCCGGCTTCGGGTGATTTCATCACGACTGCAGCCGACCCGGTCCTGACCCTTGGCTCAGTAGTTGCTGCCCGTACTCTTATAAGACGTAGTTTACAAAAGTTACATTTCAAAATTGAAATTTATGACTTTGTAAGGCCATTCTTACAATTGTTTGATTTGCAAAAATATCTTCCGTGACATTCATCTATATCCTTCCCCGAAGGTTTTGTTGTTTGGCACGATGTTGTTGTTTTAGTGGGAAAAACTAGTTATTTGAAAATTTTAATTAGGAATGAATACGACGATATTGAGTATTTATTTTTTTAGGCTATTCTACCGTCCACGTCTAATTGCCCACACTAGCATTAAAAATTGAAAGTGCCTCTGTTAGTTTGTTACTTTTTATAACCTTTAACCTCTGAATCAATTTTGGTATATAGCATAGAGATAAAATCGCGAGAATAAACCTTCAAGGTGGAAAGCATATTTTAAAAGATAAAAGAAGTTTAATTGTTTTGAAACAATGATGATAAGTAATCACAATGGAACTGTGTGGAATGAAAATGACAGACCAGAACACTATCAGGACAGAACTGATACCGGTCAACAATTGCTGAAGGCTTCTATCATTAACCGGCATGAGTTGAATAGAATGCTGGAGGCAACAATAAACAACGCACACGCCGTTGTTGTAATATCACACATGATTATACAATACGTCTTGTTACCAACATCATAACAGTGACACGAAATTAAATAATAATCACCCTAAATAAGCTTTTGTAACGCCAACCTTTGTCACAGCTTCTAATATTTGCACCACATGTTTGCCGAATGAAAGCCGCTATCTTTATGTGTCACTGATACTGCGGATTGTGCTCGAACAAAACTAATAAAAGTTCACCTAGATTTGATATGCTATTCAGTTTTAGTACCTATCTACTATAGTAGATCGTAAATTCAAAGTGTAAGCAAAACAAACTTATTTTCGTACAAGAGTAAGCCGTTTAAAATTTACAGCCATCATTGTTTTAGTAGTAAAGATCAATGATAAAAACAGAAAAATACAATTGCCTCACAAACCAACAAAACCCCGGTAAAAATAAATATGAGCGCATATTCAAAATGTCTATTATTCAGCACAATCATTATAAGTTGGAAAATATTGCACAATGTCAAATTCAATATCGATGCTATTCTAGCTGATGACATCACTGTAAATCAATAGTCACTTAATAATACATCTATAATTGTTAAAGTTGGCGATGATATCTAAAACAAATGTAACGCTAAAACAACCAAAAAGAGTTAATGATATTACAGGCTCGATAACGATATAAACGGTGTATATCCCGATAAAGTCGATAAGGCTCAATAAAAACATAAAACAATTAAAAGGCACATTTATTGAAATGGGTGAGCGATGTTGACCGAAGACGCTATGTTTGCGACGGCATTCAGCGAAGAAAATGATAAGAACAAACGCGGATACGGCACGCACACGCGCGCGCGCCTGTGCCGACGCGCGCACACAGGCGGCGAGGACGAAAATAGCAACGCGATAGCGCAAACACACTAACACACGCCCACATCGCGTACGTGAACTGTAATAAAAACATACATACATAGCACCTACACTGCGCTATGAATAAGGCACAAATCCAAATGGAATCAGACATGTTTATGTAGCCGAGTTATCGAACAGCTATTCGGCCGCGAGCGCTGCCCGCTACCAGGAACAGAAGGGGCGGGATCCGAAAAACGCGAAGAGAAAGCTGATTTCGAAAACCGGCCTCGTGGCGGTTTGCATATCGCAATAAAAACTAGGTCTAAATAAACGACGACAATGCACAGCCGCATATGCGGACGGACCTCCTTCACCGAGCTGATACCGGTTCCGTCTAGTTCCAATTATAGGTCCGTGCAGGTCGTGCACGTCCAAGAATGTGGACCATCGGCGGCGACGCTCGAGGATTGCGGACTCACCTAAATTTATGACATACATGGCCTGGGAGCGCTCGAGCCTCTGAGCGTGCTCCACGGCCTGGTAGAGTCCACTGGAATCCACTTTTTAAGCACTGTACAGAACTGTGACACAAACAGAATCCACTGCGATGTCCGCGAGCATGGTATGTTCACTGGCACTGCCGCAGGTCAGCGGTCGGCTCGTCGCGCACTACTCTGGCACTGGCGTGGCCGTGTCGAGGCGACAGGTGAGGTCGGCTCGCGGACGGGCACTGATGCGCGCGCGCCGACGGCGGCCGAGCGCGCCCGAGCGCCGTGACGCGCCGCAGCCCGCGCCGCGGCGGCCGCAGCGCTTCAGCCGCTGAATGCTGCGCGACGCCGCAGCGTGACGCACCACACATCGCTTTTAACAAAACTTTGCCAACCGACGTAAAAGAGTTTTCCCAGAATGCAATTTTCTGAGTATCAGCTCATTTGGACAAAATTCAGGTTTCAGAAAAATTATTTCAAAAGAGGACATCAAAGGTTTTTATACAAAGAGACTATACATATTTTTGGTTTTTCCAGAGGACTTTGACATTCAGATTATCAGATATAAATAAAAAACTGTAATGTCAACGAGTTTCCGAAATTAAAATGTTGTTTTAATGATTGTAAAAACAAAAACTTAACAAGCCAATTCGACAATAAATAAAACAGGTAGGAATTACTTCAACAAGGTTGAGACTACCCTGAGGTCATTTCGATTCTACATAGGTACGTCAAAATTTTATGATATAACATAAACGGAACATGAATGATATAAAAACCAAGTTCTTTATGGCCATGTGAACGTGACTAAAGACACACAAATTCCAAGTCAAAGACACTGAACAGGAAAATATTGACCAAAATATCTTGGTATTGTACGGCAATGCATTTGCGACATGACTGCTGATGACATAGTGAAAGTTTAAGAACAAATTGAATTAGAAGTAAAAGCATCTAACACCACTGGCCAATTTGAAACCAAAAAATAACTAATTGAATTTATAACTATCCATCCACATCCACTATAATGTCCACATGATACTCAAAAAGCTGTACTTAATATACAACAACTTACAACAGGTAGCAAAATAAGTGCTCTTATTTTACGCGTATTCTCTTACCAAAATGTTACTGCTAAAATATGCCATATCATTTTTGCTTGCACAAGCCTATCAGAAAGCCTATTCTCATGATAAAGGCCAACATAACCCCATTTACAAATACTACACAGTACACAACTGTACAAGTTACGCAGCGCTCACGTGATCGTCCGAGTGGCCGATAGGGACTGAGGCTACAATTCGTAACCTTACTGATTATTAAAAATAAGCCATTATAAAGCTATTAACTATGTGATAGATACAAAAAACATGATGTAATCAAATCATCTGGATATATTGTTAGTAATCAATCAAGTTTTAGCTACGCATTGGACGGCATAGTAAAAATATTTTATTCAGAATTGGAAGTTGACAGTGCCATATTTTTTATCATAAAAGATTCTCATAATCTTCCATTGATTCGCTTTAAAGAGTAGCAAAAAACCCATAAGCCTAATCTATGTTCTGCGTGCTTCTACTTTCTTACAGTTTAACTCATTTGTTTACAAACAAGATACATCTGAACGGAAGGATCTAAGAACATCTACAATTTAGCTTTTAGAGTCAATTTTCTTCTCAATCATTTAATTTGAAATTATTACAACCGAAAAACTAAATAAAACAGTACTTCTCAAATATCAAGTTTTCTAGTTTTGATCGTGTGAATCACGGTTCGTTTTAACCGCTACTGCGTCAGCAGACGGTGACACAGCGACCTCGGCTTTGACTTGCCAAAACTCTGACAAGTTCATTTGTTGCGGACTTTATGACAACTGCTTTGGAGATGCCACTCTTGGATAATACAGTTTGCAGGCTAAATTATTTCAATAAGATCATAATGTTGCGATGCTCATTTGATAATAATCAGTAGATCAATACACTTTTTAGAACGATTGAGTATCATTAAAATATTCTCTAAGAGACTGAGAACAAAAAAGGGAGGAAATTCCATGGGCAATTTGTTTCTCTTTCGCCGATAACTACCTAATTGTAACTACAATACTTTTTCACATTATCTCCATGAATGCGAAGTAGAGTCGGAAAGATTTAAAAGTGATTTATAGGCCCAAAGATAACAATAGTAAATATTGACACAGCAAACAAACCCTGGAAAGTTAGTGGGTCGTCGTAAAGCGGCGCCGGCGACAAATCGCGCGCCATTAATACGATCATTGCGTGCAAAATAGTTCCCGGTCGACGCACAGGGCTGACAGAAGACCTATTGCAGTCAGGATTGAAGTCTCACCAGAATAGTAATCTATTGATTTCGAATCCAAGAAGTATAAAAAAATGACCGGAGTTATGACGAAAAGTATAGAAGAAAAAGGTAATAAAGTTTTTCAATATTTCTGATAGCTCTTGCGGCGGGTGAAGAAAAGTAAACTTTCATGTAAAACCAGAATAGATAAACTATGTATTTAGATAGATATCAATATTGAAAGAAATACTACATAGCGATAGAGTAATTCTTACATACGAGTTTGAAATGGACTGATATGCCTTCTACTTCAGTTCTGCCAACCCTTGAATATCGAAAGGATGACAAATAAACAAAACAGCCGTTAACACCCCCATTGCTTGCCGCCGAGACGGCGGCGTCATGAGCCGTCGTAACTCGATCCAAGACTCGTCATTATCCAGCGTCTACCCTGCATCACCTCTTTCCGAGTCTGCGTTGGAGTTTTTCATGGACGTAGAGTTGAGATACAAGTGTTGCAACAATTTTCGTCTTGTTGGTACATTTAATTTTGACTAGATTGTGATCTACCTATTTTGGGCGACTGAAACTGGCGATTTTAGCCCTGAAAACGAAGGAGGTAGTTCGGAGCAGAGAAAACATGATTCAATGGAAGGAGACAAAAGCTTTGATCGAATGTCACAACGACCAGAAGTAAAACGATCCTTACAAAATAGCAAGTTCTTTGCTATTTTGTAAAGGATCGCGCAAAATACAGAGAATTGTCAAGGAGTTCATTTGCTATTAATGTGATAGAAGTGCTTGTTGTTCCAATTAGAACTGTCAAGCTGTCAACCCTGCGCCGTGAGACGGCGTCTGCGTCCGTCACGCGTCTCGCCAGTCGCCTGACTAATACCAGCTCCTATTTATGTCACCTCCGCATCCTCACACGCATTTTATTTTGAGTTGTATCAACTGACAAACATAACAAATACTGTGGCGCAGTTATATCCTGAATGCTAGCGCCAGAGGGCTCTGAGTAATATCCGTTACTCCAATTTATGTCACCTTAGTTTTGGATCTTTTCGTATTCTTCTGTGTGGGTTGAATCAACAAACAGGAGTCACCACAGCCCGGCGCAGTGCCGTGAGACGGCGACTTGTAGCGGCGGCCGTCTCGCCGCTGACTAATCAGCTCCTGCCTATTTCTGTCACCTTCGATGTATCTTTACACTTTCTTTACTCTTGAATTAAATTATCAAAATGTATCATATAGTGTTGATGCCGATATGACCCTACATTGTCGACAGTTTCGATCTCACCTATTTTGAGTTAACTTTAACCGTTGCTTACCTGTAACAAAAGAAATAGATATGATTCACAGAATAACTTATATTATGATATGCATCATAGTAACCCTTTTGGTACATTGATCGGATAACCAAATTGGCCTATAGTGGCACATCCAAAATAAAGTGAAAGTCGCAACACTCTATTTTTGTTTTTGTGATACGTAACCTCTGTAAACTGTGTACACAAATATGTTTAATGCATATCTAGATAAAATATTATCGTTTAAAGTGATTACATCTACATTATGTGGGGTATAGTCATAAATTGTGCATCGTTTGCGGAACTGATAGGTATAAAATGATATAATTTACATAGTGTGTTTCAGTTACATAAGATAAATAAAAAAAAGCAAATACCAAATTTTTAGAAAAATATTGAAACAATACAAAAAACAAAACCAAGGGAGTGAAATTCACGGAAAAGTAATAAATCCACTTCGAAGAAATAGGCCTCGACCTCGTAAAAATGTCAGGAAAAACTTACTGCTGAAACTATGAGCTAGTGAAACCCTTTGCCCACGAAAGCCACCTCGTTCGAAGCGCCGACCTTCGGGCGATATAGCCCGTAAACAAACAACCGTTTCGCTGGAAGACAATCGCCGATTCGTGGAATCAATCTGGGGGCGCTTTGTCACGGTTAAATTTATCGCATGACGGCGACACTCGCAGGTTAAATTTCTGCGGGGGTGCGCTCGTTTGACTCAATTTCACGAGTATCACACGTGGGATGGCGACGGATCTTACTTTCTTGCAGTTTAAGTTCGTTAAACATACACACACTTCCATAAAAAAACAGCTACACCATAGCTGGTCGGTCATCCAGAGAGCTGATCTGCCTCAAAGCAGTTATATCACATCAACAGGTAATTTTACTCATGTATTGTTATGAATTAATAACTACACAACAAGTGCTATAAATAAAGCAAGAAATAAAATGAGTTGTCTGTGACATTGTCAATCCTTTCACTTTGAAAACACCCCAATGGTCGCCGCCTATAACTTGAAACAAACAAGAAACGACGACGGCGCCAAAGCTGCTATAAATGTTATATCGTCATTAAAGCATTACGGCAAAGTACGAGGTCTTTAACGCACATAAATGGCTTAGAGAAAGGATTATCTGGTTTTAAACTACAATAAATCCCTCTTTACGCTTGGTGGGACAGGCGCCTTACTCACAAGCGAGATATAAACTAGCCTTGACAGCGGCGCCGAAGGGACAGCACTGGAAATGTATCCCACTAGCTCCTCATCCGAGGATAATCCTGCCGTCGACGATTGTTGGTGCCAACATCTTTTTAGACGGTGACTGGAGCGCTGACGGGGCCTTACTCATAACGGTGGCGCCAAACGGACATCAGTTAAAATAGACCTATTACCGCACTGACGCTCGTTAAATGAAGTCATTTCGTGACATTATAGCTAATGTTATGTTATAAGCGCGTTGAATAGGCAAACTTTTATTAGCTGTTTGGTCACTGAGCCCATTTAGATGGTATCGGGTATATCCGACAAAGAGTTACAAAAGTTATAAACAGGGCAATCCGTTCACATTTTAGTTCGTTTTTCCTCTAGGACTCCAGGTATGACCTGTCCGTCGTCGTCAGTGACGGATGCAGAAGACATTTTATTTATCTTCATCGATACAAAACAACAACAAACGAACTGAAGATAAAATAGGAAGTCCTTTAACATTTCATGTAGCAGTTCCTCCGACACCAATTAAGCCACCATCTCCTCCGCAGCGAATCTACGCATCAAAGAAACAAACTAACGGCGAGCGATGAGTCAGTTCCCGTGGGAAATCCCGCGTGTCACGGCTCCTGGCAGACGCGGGCCCGCGCGTGCGTCAACCGCCACTAAATATATGCGCGCGCGCACTTGCTGCTCTTCCGCGTTGACCAGTGACCACGCGGGACAGGTGATTAAAGTTAAGGGTGTAAGCAACATTGGCAATTTTTTTATAGTATTTTCTAGAAATATGATTGGAAATTGAACGGAAAACCTGTAATTTCATATATGACGGTGCAAAAATGGCTAAATGGGGTTATAATTTTTGCATATTCTTCAAAAAAATTACTGGCGTGATCAATCTCCAATTCCATCCACCACCATCAGAATTTACTAATGCCACTCATGGCATAAGTGGGTATACATTGGAGAAGTTAGGTGCTATTTGAACTAATAAATTCTAGTAAAACAAAATCAATTACAGTTTTGCTTCACGTGAAAGGGGATATTATCGAAAGTTAGCGTGAGGGCAACTTCCGAGGGCTGAGGGCACGCCACGCGAGCGCTCACGTCACCGACGCAGCATGACGTCAACCGACCTTTGGGCAGGTTAAATGGAGATGACTGTTACACCATGAACCCTTTGACCTTTTGTATTGGCTTATATTTCGGACTAAACTTTACGTGGGAATTAAGGCACATGGCTTCACAGCGTATTTCATTGACGCTTACGTCATCCACAGCAACCTTTCTTTGGACAATGGCGAAGGAAAATTGAGAATGACTTTAAAAGTTTTGAGCTTTTCTGACGAAATGAAAAGTGCAAATAAGAATAAACTTACCATTTCAAAATTTAAGTTACGCAAAGTAAGCATTTCTTGGTTGGGGAAAATTGTTCACGCATCCTTTAAGACAGACCTGAATTATTTCACCAGCCGTTACCAGAAGTGATGCTAGAAAAAGTTAAATTTTAACGTATTTGAATTATTTTATATCCCATTGGGATGATACATTTAATTTTATTTTCAAGCTGTTTAGTAGAGCCATACATATGTAAGGCTCACATAATGTGAGGCTCCTATAAACGCTAAAGGATCATATAACAATAATCGTCATCAATGCAAGATTGTTGAATTTTATGATGCAGGGCACGCAGCTTTCGCGAGACTTTCATGAAGCATGAAAACTTTTCTTAAAAACTTGATTACAAGTTCACAAAACACGCAATTAGAAATTTAGTTGGAATGATTGCACCATTACTGAATAAAGTAAGTATTTCTTTTACTGAACAATGGCAATTTTGGGTATTTACAGTTGTACTAAATATTTGCCCATAATATGCTATTAGTAGAATATCGTCAGTGTACACTATAATCTTCGGTGTTAGATCTTTCCCATGTACCTTTTCACTTTTTGGCAAGGGATATCAAAACAACTTATAAATAATTCCAACTTCTCCTATAATAATATATTTTCATGTGAAGTTCTATGATAATTTCGTGATATTTTTCGTACCCCTTGAAAGAGGAGTAGTATGAGCATTTCGAGTAATTGTTGCTGTATGTATGCAAAATACATATTAAATTCCATGGAGTAGGTAATTCTGAATTTTTGGATTAACTGTCTCTCATTCTCATTGTCGGAATGCCGCTATCACTTAAAGGAAAAGCTAGATTAGCGATTTATTTCGGTCCCAGAAAATATATGAAAATGATGGGGCATGGAAAACCAAAACTGATTTTTTTAAATTCAAACAAAGAAAGATTATTTTAAAATATATGTTACTTGTGAACCGGCTACATAAAGCTTCATAATACTCATTTGACAGCGTAAATTTCTGTTAGGAGCATAGCCAACAAAATAAATTATCAACTGCTCCATTTGAACCGTTAATCTTAAAACATTTGTTGTTATTCTCAATTCTCTCCGTTTACCCGCCCTCAAGTTAGGTGCCTTGTAGTCTGCGAGCGCGAACGCTGGCAATGAATGTTTGGATAATTCAAAGGTGTTTGTGTCGTGCAAATGTTTAAATGTCAACTAACAATGGTAATGTAAGGATGCCTTCCACCAGGAGCATCTACGAACAAGAAATGCTGGTGAATCATAGGCTTTGCTTGACGTAGGATATACACACGGATAGGATACATGTAGGCCAGTATTTAAAAAGCAATTTTCAAATTAAGTTAGCAAACATTAGGAATCGCAGCAAATACCATTTACTGATACTAATTAAGAACAACTTAACTACTTTGTTGCATACTCCTCTATTGATTCTTTGTCTAAAAATCGAAATTCGTTTGTTTTCGATTCTTATTCAAGAAGTAATCGAATTTAATGTTTGTTTGAAATATTATATCCTCATCGTAACAAATGGATGCACACACTATAACCGAAGAGAAAGACGCGTGTGATTTCAGAGCAGGAAAAGGTCCATTTTGTATTACGGGACTATTCCCACCTCTCGTTCCCACCACTGCAACTCCTGTGTAGCCAGGATCTACAGCTTGACCGCCACAAAAACCCAACCAATGAAGGTCAAGTTTGTCCCAGGGGAAATTTAAACTGTTATTGGACCCGCAACGAAATTAATCAGAAGAACATAGGAGGAGTTCGAAATTAAGGTTCGACTTCCCTCCATTGCAGAGCGGATGACAGGTGACAAACAAAGGTTTAAAACCTATAAGAAAAGATTATGCACCACGGACAATAAATATCAATTAAGGTCCATTTTGTATTACCAAAAAACCCAGAATCGATTGGGACTAAATGGGTATTAGTAGTTTCATTATGATGCACATTTTACCACACCGAAAGCTTAATGTCGAAATCAATGGGGTTTAAAGTTAGTTTTCCCTTGACGGAGGAATGCTCCAAATTAAAGACGCAACTTTGCTTAGCGTAACATTCCGGTTCAAGTTGTTTACTTTCAGTGGATTTTATGAATTCCGCAATTGTTTCGAAGTTTGCGGCAGCGTAGGTTAAGAGAATTTCGCTTGCTGCGTACCTTCATAGTCCGAAATACTGAAATGCTTGGAATTCTATTGAATCAACTACTTGTTTATGAACTTTAAACACATTATTGAAATTACATATCCATATTTCAGTCAGGCATTTCATGAATCAATACAGATTCTAACACAATTTTCGAAATGAGCTTTGTTTTGCATAGTATTGGTATTGCAGTTGATGAGCAACCTGTCCGATATTAAAAGATAATTTTGAATCTTAACATACTCTTTTTATAGTTTTCAGCAATACTTTGAGCTGTATGGTTACTTGTTAACAAGCTTTGACCTACTTTCATTTTGGAATATCTCGAAAATTTCACTTTCTATTTGTAAGTCAAAATGTAATTTTCATACCGAAACTGTTTTTCTAATTACTGTTTAGCAACTAGGTAGTACAACAGGTTTACAGTATTTAACTTACTATTCTTGGAAAAATAATAATTACATAAATCATTAAGGTACTTTTTAAGAAAGGCCGCAACGAGTTTTTCTTAATTTAATTGTAATGGTATTTGATAATTTAATGTATCCAGTAGCAAGTAACTATTTTAGTACTCAAACAAAGCAATTTTTTTAAATACAAAAAAAACACATTATAAACAACATAGACATAATATTTACCTTTAGTGGCGACAGCAGTCGGATTGCCAGACATTTTTGCAGTTGAAATATCAATACAACACTAACAAACTACACAAAGTTATATTCCACTTTCACAAACATTTTACGTTGACAACTACTAATCTTAAGTTTACAATAACAGTTAATTAATGTTACGAAAAACTAATCACACAGACCAAACACTACGTAATCTAATAGACATAGTAACATGTAAAGTTAACTGGTTTAAGAACTAGGGCGGTTAAATATATTCATAAACATCATGTTAAGTTAAGACATTAATCAATATTCAATAGAAATTATCATAGGACATTCTAATCTGCGCGTATCAAACGCGGCAAAGAGACGTGCGCGCGGCGCGGTGGTCGACGCACGACTGGCGCGCGGGCCCGGCCGGGGGTGGGAGGAGGCCGGGAGGGGTGGCCGGCAGGAAGCACAGCCTCCAACCAATAATAATTATGTAAGTGAAAGAGGGTTGTTGCTATTTTTAGAATTAAGGCGCATATACGCAACCGGTTCTCAGCATTGCATCTTATACATTATGCAGTATAAATAGCAACGGTCTGTGGCAGTCGATGTGTATTCGCAATGTTTCTATTTGTGGAACTTTAATGCTGTTTCGCTAGTTTCGCAAGTAACAAGTTTAAGCTGTTTGTTGTGAAGCCGTTCGAACTGGATCGCAGTTTAGTGCCGGCACTTAGTGGTTTTCCAGCGATGGATGTAATAACCGCTGAAAGCTTTTAGCTAAGAAAAGAGCCGAGGTAATTGTTTTTTCTTTGAATAATGGAGCTGAAACGACTAAGATTGATGGATTCACGGACCGCCGCGAACAGTGAGATGAAAGTGTTTACTTCACCATATTTTCTAGAAAATACGAATTTAAAAATATAGTGGGAACGTTTGAATTATAACAACCAACATTTTGTTAGACAAGTGTCACCGCGTTAAAGCGTCTTTCCATTCTATACATAGCCAGAACGCAAGGGTGTGAAACTAATCGAGTATAGTTTGGATATGACTTTTTTNAAACATACGGGTCGAATTGAGAACCTCCTCCTTTTTTTTGAAGTCGGTTGAAAAGAGCCGAGGTAATTGTTTTTTCTTTGAATAATGGAGCTGAAACGACTAAGATTGATGGATTCACGGACCGCCGCGAACAGTGAGATGAAAGTGTTTACTTCACCGTATTTTGTAGAAAATACGAATTTAAAAATACAGGAACGGTCGAATTATAACAACGATCATTTTGTTAGACAAGTGTCACCGCGTTAAACTATTACTTCTCTATAACTGAACTAATAAATCCCTATTATTACGCCATTGTACAGATAACATTGACTTTACATTTAACACAAATATTTTCCAAATTCAAAACCCATTTCCCTAATTTCAGATCTGGGTAAACCCATCTCCCTACCCCTAGTATGCATGTTGTTGAACTTCCAGCAGGCTGCATATCAAACATCGCAAACTATGCCAAAGGGCCAGCACACACCCCCGGGGTGGCATGGCAGGGCCGCTCGGCCCGGGATCGCCTCCACGTGCCTGCNATGCCAGCTTTCAGCAATATCATAAACTGCACTTTAATTTTCAATTTAATTATTATTCGTACACGTGGTGTGTTAAGTCCTTAATTAATTATGCAGTGGTCTAGTTATTAGTAAGTTAGCTACGAGCAAATTATAAAGTTCATCTCTACATAGGCCGTACGCATTGTTCCATCTGCTTGAACTCAAGATGCATTCTGCCTGTTGCTTTCATTTAAGGTTTTATCAATTTTCTAATATTTATTTATTTAATTTTTCTTTTAGACGAGCTAGATAATTTATGTAATAAGATGGATAATTAATGTTCAAAAGGACAACAAAGTATTGGGAGACCACGAACAGGACGTTAGTGATAGAATTAAATGCATGATTGGAAAAGTTGACTTCGCTTACCGAAATATTAAGGTGAGGCAGAAGAACAAGAAGAAAACGAGCTAGTTAATTTCATACACTAGGCGAATACAATTCAATATAGAGATCCCGTTAATGTTCAGGAGTCACAACTATTCCCACTTATCCAATCAATTTACTGGAACTTGAAACTCTCCAATGTTTGTCATGTCCGTTTATGATGCATACAAACCTCTAGCAAACAAGGGTGTGCAGTTCGATATGAGCTTGAATTCCAGTTAGCCTTATTTGCCCCACCGGTACGTTTATACACCCCGATATTGCAACTAGATGCAATCTAGTCGAGTAATATGTGCGGCCAACTTGCACCAACTCATAATCTCTATGAACCTAACAACTTAGTTGAATGTAGTAGCAGCAATAACCAATACATATTACCAAATTAAATGCAGAAAGAATCCTTGAAAAAGGCCTTTGTCTAGAAGTGGACGTCATTTGGCTGACGCGCGCGAACGAACAGAAAAACTGAAGATGGACTTCTAAAACATTTTTTTTTTCACTGACTCATGTGATTTCCAAAGATAATTTTAGAAAACATAAAAATCTGTACTAATATTATAAATGCGAAAGTAACTCTGTCTGTCTTGCTTTCACGCCTAAACTACTGAACCGATTTTACCCGGGAAAGTACATAGGATAGTTTTTATCCCGGTTTTTGAAACAGGTACGCGCGCGACAGAATTTCACGCGGGCGAATCCCCGGGCGGGGAAAGCTAGTACCTAATATAGCTGTTTTTATTCTCTTTGTACAATACGAAATTTTATGATATTATTTAGTTACAAAAGATTACCCGCAAAGATCAAGGGTCGTGTTCTTAAGGTCGGGGCGGACGACCGGAGCAAAAAGAGGGCTGTTTAATTATCTCAATAACAAGACAAAGTCAGACAAGACTAAATAGATATTAACTTCATAAACCCAAGAAACAACTTNGTGCCTGCTTTCAGCAATATCATAGCACTTTAATTTTCAATTTAATTATTATTCGTACAAGTGGTGTGTTAAATCCTTAATTAATTAAGCAGTGGTCTAGTTATTAGTAAGTTGGCTACGAGCAAATCATAGAGTTCATCTCTACATAGGCCGTTGTTCCATCTACTTGAACTCAAGATGCATTCTGCCTGTTGCTTTCATTTAAGTTTTTATTAATTTTCTAATTTATTTTATTAAATTTTTATTTTAGCGAGCTAGATAATTTATGTAATAAGATGGATAATAAATGTTCAAAAGGACATATTGGTATTAGAAGTCCACGAACAAGACGTTCGTGAATTCGTGATAGAATAAAATGGTGGCGCATGATTGGAAAAGTTGACTTCGCTTAACGAGATATTAAAGTGAGGCAGAAGAACAAGAAGGAGATGAGCTAGTTAATTTTATACACTAGGCAAATACAATAAAATGTAGAAGTCCCATTAATGTTCAGGAGTCACAACTATTCCCACTTATCCGGTCGATTTACTGGAACTTTAAACTGAAACAGAGGGCCCCCGCTGAAAATCAGTTTCGAGACAAGCCCTGGCGCGGTCTTGATGTTTGCTGAGCGGGTACCTTTTTGTCAGAGCAGCTATCTGACCATTTGTGTATCTCTTTTTATCTCTATGTACCTATGTCTTGCCTGCTTGTATGTCTTTCTTTCAAATATAGAAACTATTCTATTCTATACTCTCCAATGTTTGTCATGTCTGTTTATGCTGCATACAAACCTCTAGCAAACAGGTGTGCAGTTTGATATGAGCTTGAACTCCAGTTAGCCTTATTTGCCCCACCACCGGCACGTTTATACTCCCCGATATTGCAACTAGATGCAATCTAGTCGAGTAATATGTGCGGCCAACTTGCACCAACTGCTACACATAATCTCTATGAACCTAACAACTTAGTAGCAAGCAATAACCAATACCTACATATTATCGCATTAAATGCAGAAAGAATCCTTGAAAAAGGCCTTTGTCTAGAAGTGGACGTCATTTGGCTGACGCGAACGAACAGAAAAACTGAAGATGGACTTCTAGAAACATTTTTTTTTTTTCAGTAACTGACTCATGTGATTTCCAAAGATAATTTTAGAAAACATAAAAATCTGTACTAATATTATAAATGCGAAAGTAACTCTGTCTGTCTTGCTTTCACGCCTAAACTACTGAACCGATTTTGAGTCCCGGGATAGGACATAGGATAGTTTTTATCCCGGTTTTTGAAACAGGTACGCGCGCGACAGAATTTCACGCGGGCGAAGCCCCGAACAGGCAAAGCTAGTACCTAATATAGCTGTTTTTATTCTCTTTGTACAATACGAAATTTTATGATATTATTTAGTTACAAAAGATTACCCGCAAAGATCAAGGGTCGTGTTCTTAAGGTCGGGGCGGACGACCGGAGCAAAAAGAGGGCTGTTTATAATTAAACACTACACAACAACTCAATAACAAGACAAAGTCAGACAAGACTAAATAGATATTAACTTCATAACTCAAGAAACAACTTCATAACCGCAGCACAAAAAGAAGTCTAAGAAACGTTTGCTCTAATCAGAATACATAGCCTTTACACGTGTAGCGCTTGCCAGCACTGAAACTATAAGGTATAGCAATTTGGGTTCAATTTAACGTTTTATGCATGTTTATTAAATTGTGACAGGTATTAGTTATATCAGGAAACTTGTTACAGAAGACTGCTACTTGACAAATGGTATGACGAAAGGTAGAGCTGCTAATTTATTAGAATTGCTAGAAAACAATACCGAAAGCCGAGTTGATTTTCTTCTAAATAAAAAAAATAAATGGATTCAGCAGAATACTGTCCAACCAAAGCTATAAGTAGGAACAAACTAATAATGGATATTTCAAGAAGTTGAAGTTAATGTCAAGGTTTAGGTCAAATAAACAGAGCTCTAAAACAATAGATTTGAAAACACTTGCCGCGGAACCCTGGTATGGGCGTGTCCATACTTATTTTTAGTAAACGGTAAACAACTTTGGTGGGGAGTTAAGCTCTTAAGATTCGCATTGATCCTCGTTACTTATCATAGGGTTGAGTATCTAATAATCAAAATGACTTCGTGATATCGACTCTTAGATAGAGAGTTATCTCCAGTTTTCCAGAATGTGTGAAAGACTAATAGAGCAATGTATGAAAACATGCCAAGTAGAGCTTTAGGTATAAGCTTAATGTTGAGCCGACTGGTCCGGCTGAGTCACAGGGTAGCTCGGCAACTATGAACACCACTCACAATAGGGGTCGAGGCTAATTTATTACAGAACAAAGGGGATATGATTAATATACAAAAGGCAACAACATGAAAACCACAAGTAGATTCGCGGAGCTTTCTGCCTAGCTCTTTGGAGCATGATTAGAGAGCCCAATGCCATGCCATTTTGTTATCATCATAAAATAAAATGAAAAGGGGAAAAAATCTTTCGAAGTCGGGGAAAAAAATGAAATCAAACGTATCATAAACAGCACTTCACAAAATTGCTTGGATTGATAAAAAAATTAAGATCAAAACGTCAGTTTCTGGGACAAGGTCCTTGCCAAGGATTGAAAAGGCTAAAGTTACGAAAAACATTTTCATTTGAGCAGTTAGCAACAGGATCAAACGCCACTCAAACAAAATCCCCTTTTATTCTGCCCGTCACTTGGTAACAGTCCCTGATTTTTTTTTTGTTGGTTTCATCAGAAATTAAACTTCAAATACTTTCTCAATAATAAGAAGTCATAAAAATTCAGAAATGCCAAGCAATTCAGTCTTTATTATGAAAAAACCGTCTACTAAAATTTGGACATTCCACTTATCACGCAGTAAACATTTAATAGGAAAAAAAAATATACACATTTCAATAAAATGATTTCCAATCGGCTTACACAACATCGCCCCGCGGAGGCTTTCTGCAAAGCATTTATCTACGCAGTTAGCAACAGGGTGAAGCGATCACGACATTAGGAAATCTACCGCCTCTCGCTCAGGGGGGTAGTCAGGGTTGCCACTTCCCTCCCACCTAATCTTTGATGTACCTTTGTATATTCATTTGGTATAATAAATTGTTTCTACTTTATGGGCGTGTTCTCCTATACAGACAGATAATAATTACATTAAAGATGTCTAATTATTCCAAATAGGTAATATGTAGGAGCTAAATGAACCTCAAAGGGCTTAAAAGAGAAAGGAAACACAAACAGATTTTAATTAACAAAGATTAATTTGCTCACTTTGTTATCATCTAGCGAAAAAAATTGTGGACTAAGTGCTATTTGCGATTCACCGTGACAATTTAAATTATACCGTTTTATATGCCTGTTTGCCCAGCCCAAAACTGAAAATACTCGCTCGTGTCTTATTCTAAACTAGCTTTCCGCCCGCGGCTTCGCGCGCGTGGACTACATTATCTACATATTTTTCGGAACCCTATTTTTTTCCAAAATAAAATATAGCCTATGTTACTCGTGGATAATGTAGCTTTCGAATGGTGAAAGAATTTTTAAAAACGGTCCAGTAGTTTTTGAGCCTATTCATTACAACCAAACAAACAAACAAAGTTTTCCTCTTTATAATATTAGTGTAGATAATAATAATTATTGTAAGTAGACAGCCTGGCTCGGGCCACCCCTGAAGCCCGGGCCCCTTCCCGGGCGAGCTGCGTAGGCGTGTGTTGACAAACGGCGCGAGTCTATTTCAGGAGGCCACGCCCAGCCCTCCGCCCTCCGCCCGCGCCCCGCGCCCTTGAGGCCTTGACCTTCGTTTCCAAACAACCGCAGTCACAACAACGGTGCCGGTCATTTTCTTTCGTGTTTGTATTTGCTGAGCATCACTCATGGTGGGCATGGTGGTATGGCGTGGAGATCCTCTTTATGGTGTCAAAGTTGAATAGATTTTGGCGAACACTTTAAAGAAAAAGAAAGTCAATATTTGGCAAAAACACCTCGCTGACACAGAAGGCGCTGCGGTGGAAATCTTTTGACAAAGCTTATTCAGTTTAGAAGACATAAATTCAAAACATTTTCAAAGAAAATTCAACATCTGTATTCTTAATACAATACTGGGGCGTGTCCTCTTTCCCACCACTACATCTAATCTTCTTGGAAACCCGACCAGTGTATTGAATCTCGCTACGAAATTAATTAAAGTAAATATGATTAGTATCAATTCTCTTCAGAGAATAGCGCGCGAGAGATACAACCTTCACGACACGATAATAAAAACAATATTCAATATTACTTTATTTATTTTATTAGTAAATTCATCGCTTAAGAAATATTTCAATAATAATATAATTTCAATATAAAATAAAAATTTCACTTTATTAATCGTTACTGTAAAAGTAATAAACCAAGGAAAAGCTGAAAAAGTTGCGACGCAATGGAGGATAGAGTCGCGTAAATAATGGGTTTTAGTTTTGAAAAAAAAAAATGTTTACTACAAACGAGTACAATACAAAAACTTACAAGTATGTCAGACTAGGGTCAACAAAATAGCATAATGTGTTATTTTTGACGTGCGTGAACGTTAGCAAGGATAATTCTTTCAGAAAGTGCTTATTTTAAAACACATTACAAATACCAATTTGAGTATGAAAGACCATAATATCGACATCAACTCATTTCAATCGAAGAGAAAAATGATAAACGGGGCCTCATTTACCAACCGACACCCTACCCCTCCCACTTGCTACGCCGAAAAAAACCTTATCCAAAGTACAATAAGGTCGTGAAAACTGGGAGCTACATCCATTTTCTCAGAAATTAAACTTATAAACTTGAGTTTTTTGTAACATACTCGTAATTTCTTTGTTATTAAGGACACTTAATTTATAATAATTTACCTATATGATGAAGTTGTGTACGGTACATTATTGTCTTTGAGTCTAGTGTCCACCAATGCACCTTTGCCACACCTAATGCTTCACAGCAGTGAAATCAATAATGAATTCAAATAAATGAAAATAAGTCAATTTAGTGCTAATACTAGTGAAAAACGTATTTTCAGGTCTAAGATAAGAGCACGCAAATGAAAGAAAATGGAAAATGAGAGAGAAAAATGAGCATCAAGCCAGGAAAAATTCGGTTGTTTATAGGCCAACTCATTTCTACCACGATTAGATGTCATTCTTGCAAGTCAATTGCAAGAGTTATGTAAAAAAATATTCAATTAAGGCTTAGAAACCTATGAAAGATCGTTATAGGAAATAAATTCAGAAACATGATAAAAATAAAGTTAATCGTGTTAATGAATGAACACCTAACAGTCAGTACCAAAACAGACATAATGATGACATACCTACAAAAGGTAGACACTATCCGTACATAGAGATTGAGGTATCTAATAAACATCAAGAATATGTATTTACATATTCATTGGTAAAATAAACACTGTCTAGGTACCTATGTTCTCGTTGTTTTTTAAGGAAATGTGTAGTAAATGGAAAAAAACTCAATACTAATACTATAGGCAAGTTTTGTATTTATTTTTCTATTAAGTTTTCACTTTGCTGAATGAATTTTATGAATTTTGGTGTAGAGATAAATGGAGTCAGATGAACTCATACCTTTTAACGCAAAACTAAATCTTAAAGAATGGAAAATTAGGCTTAAAGTCCCTTCAGTTATATGAAAACTCAAAGTACGTATTTTTGATCCAATACGTGCGCGACAGAAACTTTCTGTAAAATGTGTAATTCCACGCAAACGCAGCCGCAGGCAGAAGCTGAAGAGAAAACAAAGGAAACATCGAGAAGGTTTCCGCGCACAAAATAATTCGAAACCTTTATCATATTGTTTAAGATAAGTAAAGAAAAGACTATTAATAGCCTTCGGAAAAGTTCTCGGCTTCCCGGAAAAATATTTACAAATGCTATTATAATTTGAAATTTCAGCAAATTTCCAGGAAGTAACATCCATGCACGCCCGTTACCCCGGCGAAGGGGTCGCTTACACGTGGCGAGGGTGAAGGTCACAACCGCACCATCACTAACCATGTTTCTTTGTATCTTAAATAAAATTTATAAAATAAAATAAAATCTTAATTTCATAGCGCGAAGGCAGCGTCTTCCGATTAAGTTTTCACAATTTTTCAATGTTGCCTGCTTAGTTTTATTTTACCTTTAGTGGAAGGAAACACCACATTGTTGAAATGTTGTAAGTAAATTACTTGCTGATACTGACGTGTGATAAAAAAAATGTCAGAGCTGAAATGTGAAGCTGTGAGTACTAATGTAACTCATATAGAAATGTTCCGTCCAAGACCCGTGTTTTAGAACCGTCTTTAAAGCACTTGTGGACCTGTGAATTAATGTGTCCGACGACCATCGAGAAAGTGGCCATGTCACGACGACCAAGAGAAGGCGGCCTAAGTATACAATAGGAAAAGCAGAGAAAAAGAAAAACCTCAAGACCTGGATGACGGTTTTCCTGGGGAATATGAAGACACATAGCAATATGATGAGAAAAGGAGAATTTAAGTAGATTTTATAAAAAAAATAGAGATGTCTTTGTAATTTCTTTTTGGATTCCCGCCGTAGACAAAAGCTCGTACAAGCTCTTGCACTTAGCACTGTCAAGTAGCCATGTGCAGCAATAAACAACAGCTGAGCCAGCAGCCCGACCGAGCAGGGCCCGGCGCTCCGGGGCCCGCGCGGGGCGGGCGGGGGCGGCGGGGCCCGGCAGGGCTGGCGCTATTTATACAAAATCGATAGCGGCCGTGGCCTTGGGCGCATCGATCGGCGGGCGCGGGCGTGCGAGCCGAGCCCCCAGCCGCCCACGGCTCCACGGGGCCCGCGGCGCAGGCGCCCTCCGCACGCTTCCCGCTTTGATTGCAATTAAAATATACAGCTTCAGCGACAGAATTAATTGTTGATTTTATTGAGGTCAGCCCTAATGAGCGTCAGCTTGTCGTCTTCATCTTATGAGGGAAGGCTTTCACAATACATTGTCACGTTTGGTTTCCAGAAATTCTGTTACGGTTTTATCCCAACCAACAACAGTTAAGACAACAAAGCGTCGAGTTTGCTTAGGCGCTACGAATGTTTACCACAATATATTTTTAGTAGTTAATTGAATAAAAAACACCTGAAATTGACAATTTAGAACAGTTTCAATGAAGTTTCAGACAAAAAATACGTTTTTACAACAACGAAAATTAAGAGGTTTTTATTGCGGAAATTCCATCAGGTACTACTGGCTAAAAGCTATACGTTAAGAAGTAGGTACTAGAAATAATCCCTACTCTATTAAACGCCTTAGAAATGTGGAGGAATGACAGGAGCATAATCATCATCATCATCATCATTTCAACCATAGGACGTCCACTGCTGAACATAGGCCTCCCCCAATGATTTGATTTCCATAATTCCACTAGTAGCGGATTGCATCCAGCACCTTCCTAACTACCTTTATGAGGTCTTCGGTCAACCTTGTGGGTGGACTTCCTACGCTGCGCTTTCCTGTACGCATAGGAGCATAATAAATTAACGATTTCTCAGACTTTGGCACTACTATAAAAATAATAAATGCAGTTTATTTTCTCACCTTAATCAACATAATATAAAAGTGCATTTGGTACTTACAACTAGATTATTATTAGATTACAACTAAGGGAGACTGGTGTCTAATTTACTGACCTGAATGTGATGAGGGCGCGGGATCATCCTCCATTGTTGCCACCTGAAACCAAACAAACACCTTTAAGACTTTTTGCTTATAAAAGGAAACAAAAATGAAGACATAATGATAAAATCTTCCGAATCTAAATTCCATCCACTCCCAACGTTGTGAATCCCTACTACTTAATTAATTCTTGAGAAAATAAGGCCTGAAATGTCCTCCGATGGAAATTTACTGAATCGATTTTACTGTTGATAAACGTTTAAAGGGGATGTGGTGAAGAGAGGAACAAGCGTTTGAAAAGATTTTCTTTGAACTCTCAACTCAATCATGAAAATCAAATTGTCAAATTCTAGGTACACACGTTGACAACTGGACCACTAACTAACCTTCGTAAATGAGCTCCGTTTGTCGCGTGCTAAAGATTTACGCGAATGGAGTAAAAAACTTTTTATGTTACACGTGGCCTCAAATCCGTTTATGAATATTAGATGGGCATCGATTGGGAGCGGCGAGTAAATAGTAGCCCTGGAACTACGCCGCGACACTTCTTGGAAACGCTCGCCCGTGGGGCTCGGGCGGCCCCGGGACATAACACACAACTATTACATACATAATAAACTTATATAAAAACTGTATAAAGTAAGGACGGTGTTTTTGCTATATCTGCCGCTCTTACGCTTTATTACATACATGTATGGTTGAGTGAGAATTCATAGGTTCTTCTTTTTACGAAAAATCTGTGACATAGGGTAAGCCAGCCATAAGTAAGACTGATTTGAGCTGAACGCGACACGTGTAATATTAGCAAAAAAACAGAACAAATGAGAATCAACACGTGTAGTCGACAAAAAAATATCGTAAAAAACTCATGTTAGGCTGGAGGCCGATCCGGAATTGACGCAACGGCAATAACGCAAAAACTAAACAAATTGGCTACATAAAAATAGATGGTTAATAGATATGATAGCTGTAATAAAACAATCGCATGCATCGCTCTATTTATTTCAGTGTCGACTGTTAATGATTTTTGTTAAATATCGGTGAAACCCGGAACTACATTATATTGGATAATCAGAATGATGCGAACGAGCCTTTAAAAAAATTGGAAATAATTTAAAAGTTATTTTTTCNCTCGCGACGTATCAAACAGTTGATACATGTCTTTTTCCTTACTTCTTCACATCAGCCAGGATATCTTTTTAAATACCGGTGTGATTTAAATGAATTTGGTATCAATTTAAAGGTAAAAGTTTAATCTTTAAAATGGTGCCACTTTTTTTGTTACTAACAAATTCGTTAGTACTCAAGATCGCGTGGAAACAACTTCATGTAAGTGATTCCATAGTTTTGCTCGCGAGTGTATTATTTTCCGTACTTGCAGTCACTCCCGCTCATGACAGCGTCTCAAGATAAGAGAGTGACGGATAACGATTAAGTATAGACAGACATCTTCGAACTCAGAAGCCGCCACGCGCTGCATACACCTAACCAGCGCCCCTAGCTAGACACGCGGTAAAAGGTGACAGTTGTAATTTCGAAACTCTTTTGCTCTGGTGTAAATTACAACTTTCACGTTTTGCCACTTGTCTAGGGGTCCACCATCCATCCAACTAACCAAAATTGATTGCAGATAAAATAAAACAACTGGAGGAAGTTATTGGTGGGCACCTCGAAGCCTGAGACGGAGTTGCGGACGATTCCGGTGGACACTCGGATTTCAGTGGATAGTCCCCGCTAGATGTCCCACATATTCTACTGGCCGTCACCATCGGCCAGCAAAGTATTTCCCGGCGAATAAGGTAGCAGCGCGTAACTCCGCAAATAAAGGATGGAAATCTAAACATTACTCTGTGACTCCAGTCTGGATAGGATGTGCGCCGTGATCAAATACGACGACGACAAATGTATGGGCCTATCCTATCGCGTAAAATTGATAAAATGACGTGATAAAAGCTTATCGCAGCGCGACATGGAACTGATTCACTTTTCTTTTGAGTCGCGAAATTGAAAATCATTTTATGACTGTGTATTTTATATTATTTTATCTAGGTGAATACAGTGTTAATTTACCATTCACAACAAACTAACTCTTACCTTAAGCAAGCTATGATCCTCATCTACATCACAATACCCACAAATTACCCTCACGAATACGAAGTAATTAATTAACCCAACTCAGGTTGAATATGTATGCTTTTCAAAACCAGAATAACAATTTTGCTTGGAACTAGATTACAGAAAACTAAATTATGCTACAATCACAACAGCCATTTATGTGTGATACAAACTTTATAGCAATACACCTATTCATACATTATAAAGAGGAAAGATTTGTATTTTTGTATTAAATTAGCTCCAAAACTACTGGACCGATTTGAAAAAATAATTTTCCATTAGAACCCTTTTTTTTCTTATAAAATAGAGGCATAATTTTTATAATTTTTGTTAAACACCTATTATGTATTTAACCTGAAGCAGGGGCAGGCCACTAGTTTTTAATATATAATTACACAATAAATTATTAATGTTTGATTAATACTACATAGGGTGTGGCAATATTTTAATAACCATTTGTAACTTTAATCTGGCAATTAAATGATTTATGATAAGTAACTAAGCTGTATAATATGTATGTACCTAGGTGAAGAATATAGGCAATCTTATGTTGTTAAAAAATTGAAGGGGGAGGAAAAATTCAATGCTGATAAATAATTATATGTTACCTACACTTTCATAAATAAAATGATTTAATTATTTTTCAAATGTTTTATGAATAAATATATTTGATTTGATTTGATTTGATTTGAAATTATATCAAATCAAATCAAATCAAATCATTATAAAAATCTAAATATATAAAAAAATATATCATATTGATTTGATTTGAAATTATATGTGGGAGATTATATTGGTTTCAATTCTTTACATTATAGACTCATTTTTATTAGTAATTGCAATGAAAATATTTTGATTCCAATTGGATAATACTCTGTAAATAAAATAAATAATATTAGGCTACTCAATCATCATTCTATGCATACCAGGTGCTGGCTCAATCAACTCGCTACCAGTAAACATAAAAGAGTTATGAGTGGTAAAAAGCAAAAAGCACATTTCGGTAAAGTAATATTTTAAGAACTGTGTATAAGCTGTTTTCAGAACGGTACACTACATAAAGTTTATTCTTTTGTTAGCAAGCATTGTCATATTTGATTGGTGATGTGTAAATAGTAGATACATATTGAGATATGCATGGTATGAGAGAACCCAATAAAATCCCTAAATATTGTTCCAGATACTTTACAATGCAGTTCTTTTTTACTTACTTAAAATTTATTTTTACTTATTGTGCTTTAAATATTGTTGTTCTTTTTAATCAAAGCATATAAAACTACCTACCTACATCATCAAAATGTCATTCTTTGGATCATTCCAACCAAGCCAAAATTCTTATTTGTTTAAGCTAGAAAGAGGCGAAAGTTCATGTTTCATTAATATCCAATACGTATTGTGTTTTGTATATAACTACCAGAACATAACAAGTATAAAAATAATAATCATTTAGGTATGTAGGTAGTTGTGATGAAGCTTTTACATCAACTTCAATCCATGTTTTTGTACAATATTGAAAAAAAATATTTAACTGAGTAATATATACTCAAATATTGTTTATTCTTGAAACAGTTGATTTGTAGGTCAGACAAGTTTATGAAAAAACCATGAAACGATGCGTAAAATGATTAGGAACTCATACAAACCAGCTGGACTTCCACGAACTCTTAACAATACCCTCTTCGTGAAATTACACAAAACTAAAGTCTCGAACACTAGTTTGGCAACATATTTCAATAAACTTTGAAGAAAATCAACATTTAAACTTAACATTCAATTAAAATTAACACATTTTGTTCAAAACAAGTGGAAATGTATGTTTTGACCAGAATTTGACGTATTTTTTTGTATCAAAAATAATGTGTTTGCGTTGAAATCACACGTCGCTGTTTTACTCTATCATCATTGGTCAATATGAATTTAGTAAGTAATGTATTGTTGAGGAACCAATAGGATTCCAAGTATTTTAAGTCTAATGTGTTAATGAAAACATACTGAATTTCTATCAATCAAAACCCGTTACAAAGCACAAAACCGATAAAAAGAGCAACACTATTTTAGTCGTATTTATACGTGGCAAATTCAGTTTACTCAGTGCCTCAACATTATCCTAAAAAAAAAAGACAGCACTCCTCAGTTGACAGACGTCAAAATACAAATCCAAAAAATACATTCTGCTGTTCTGAGTGGTTCTGAGTATCCATATCTGTGTTCTGAGTCATCGGGAAATAAATTTTCCTGTATTTAGTATTTAAAATAAGCTAGTGATTTGAAAGTTTTTCCTGATTTCTACCGATTTATTGCTTGTTTCTGTACTCCAAGAAATTTATTCTGAATACAAGTTCTTTGAGATAAGAGCCAAATAAAACTACCTCCCCATCATGTTTTCGTCATTCTTTGGCAAAAGGAGATCATCACCAGTAGAAGATGACACGCCACCCATTCCAGGACCTAAATCGGATGATGGATTCGTTGTAATTGACCCATCGTCGCCAAGAGGAAGTATATACCCCAGTGTGCCTGGCAGCTCGACCCCAGCCAGTCCGTACCCACTGCGGCCTCCGCCGCCCGTGCCTCAAGCCCAACCGAGAGCTGTTATAGATCAATCCTTCCATTATCTTCAAGGCGTACCGTTCTCCTTCTGCCGTGAACTTCGTATGGCCACCAACAAAGACTCCCTCGTTTCGGAAGTTGGCGACCTTCTGGCATACTTAACGAATAAAGTGAAACTCGAGAGTTATCAATATGATTTTTCAGTCGAAAAAAGTGTTTTGAAGGAATGCTAGCATTAATGCATGAAGAAGATAATAAAATTATTGGCCCTGAATGGACATTGCAGCAAAATTATGTTATAAAAACTTATGTATAAAGCTTTACAATAATACTAACTAAAGTATGCTTTATGTGCCTTGTTTTCAAGAGATGTTAATTTGTAAATTTGTTGTTAAATCAAAATATATTCTATTAATTAGTGAAGGTAACTAACTGAAACACCAGAATTTACACAAGGACTTTATATTTGTTATTTAAATTACTCAACAATACAGCCTGTAGTTTTAGAGGTATGTACTGCTATGATATGTACCATTACTGTGTACTGTAGAAATGCACTAAAATTTAATCTAGAAGAAAATAGTGATGTAAACTTTGATTTAAGTCACAATATTGTGTAGCTAGTCTAGTGTATCATTTTATATTATTATTTTATTTCTTTTTTTACTTTATTTTGATGTAACCAACCAATGTTCACTGAATTGTCCCTCCATTTCAAGTGAGGGAAGTGTCCTGTTTTCATTGTTTCCAGTCCACATAAATAAAATCTATACGAGTCATACAAAACTGGTAAGAAATTGCTATCAAAAACATTATGGTTTTATCAGTACTGGGAATACATTACATTCATAATTAATACTACCAACAAGAAGTTAATATGAACAGATTGTAAATTAGCTATTTAAGACAAAGGTGTAAATAAAATTTTAAATCATAAAAATTGTTTATTATTAACTAAAAATGTGAGTTAGTAATAACTTTTTAATAATAATAATCTGGTAACAAAATATAATACCTAGATATAACTTATTGTTTGGGGAATTAAAAATCAGTTCTATAAGAATGGAAGAAAACCTTTTTGACTATGAATCATGTTCAGCATACAATTCTTAATTTGATGAGACTAAAAACAACTGATTTTAGTATGTAGATATTGTAAATTACATCACTTATGTTTCCTATTAAAGAGGTCCATTTAGGTATTTTCAACTTTGGGAAATTGTGCTGACTGACCAAAACAACAAGATCTGAAACCATCATCACTTCCAGTCACCATCCCCTCTATAGAGCACCTGGTATTCAAGTCACCAACAATTCCAAAGACAGTCTATATGAGTGCTGCAAGTCCACAAATGAAAGCCACTATGATGAGGAATGGTAGCCAAGTCTTGAGAAATGCCCCAAAACTGAAAATTAAAACATTTATTTTACTGGTAATATGCAAACAAACCTACTACAATTGACAAATTCCAAAATTAACTTAATTTAAATTGTAAATATGGCCATTGGTTTTCGATAAAAATTAATATTCATTATGTAAATGTGATTGTTAAAAGTACAATGTCTAGCAAATACCCACCTAACATATCTTGAGTAGGGAATCATGTAGAGTGCTAGTTTCACCATGTTCCAATTCTTGCAGCCATCATAGTTCATAATGTTCAGTGCGGTGGCCACATGGGAGTGGCAGTTGTCATAAAATATGATATGCTGGAAAAAACATTAAGACAATCTTTATGATATTAATAAAGCAATGATTAATAAATGTTGTCACTTTGTACTTGTTATGTTTATGACGCCGAAAACAGAAGTAAGGTGTTCAAGACAATATTTTTAAATAAACAGAAAGTACCTACATAACATAAACTTGTTTAAACAGGAATTTCAAAATTTAAATTGTCAACTAGGCATTTCCTCACCATTCTCTTTTTATATATTTCTGAAGCCTCAGCAACAGCAGCGTCCCAGCCGGACTGGCCGTTGTTCGCCTTCTGCGGGGTCAGCTGCCAGTACTTGGTGGGATTGCCAAACGCCATCAAGTCTTCCGACACGAAGTATGGCCCAGCAAAGTCTCGGATCACACCGTTGGACATACAAATGCCCATGTGGCCAAGGAAGGGGAAGATCCATCTAATTAGAAAAATATACATTTTTATCACATTATTTAGGTTATCGGTACTGCATATCAAAACTTCGCAACGAATTAACCAACTTTTACAGTTGACTGAGGCAAATAAATATTAATAGCACGAAAAACTTACGTTAAAACAGGGATAGGAGTCCAAACTATGCAGTAAGGGTACCTTGCCCTTTCGTGGTCAATAGGATCCATTAGAACCGCTTGTTCGGTGTCGCCGATGTCTAATGGACTTCCCGGACTTCGGTCGCCGCTCATAATAACTTCGCAAGGCTAGACAAATCGATTCTTTTACATTTCTACCAAAACATGGAAATCGAAAGTAATCAAATCAAATCAACAATTAACTTTTGACAATTGACATCTGTCATATTGACAGCATAACTTTTTTTTTATCTATGGGGGCGTTTGGAGGAAAATAGAGCGCTTAGTAAGTAAAATGGCGTCCTTTTTTACTGTCACTGTGCAGCTGTGCTGCAGTTCTTAAAAAATGGTAAACGTTACTTGATAACCTCCTCCTTTTTTGAAGTCGGTTAAAAACATGCCATTGTTGCTGCGTTCAGCAGAAAAGAGCATTGTTAGCATAGCATTGTTGTTGTAATGCCCGTTTTCACAATCAATCCCTAATTTTTAAGTGACCCCTATAAAATATTAGGCAATACCTAACAGGAACTTCGTTTTCACTAACACCTAAGGGAACAGGACCAGGTAGGGTTTTTGTAGTATCATTGAGAATACACCCAAACATCTTTTTATTTTTTTATTAATACTTAAAAATACTGATATTATTATGTCTTTGCAGTTTTGGTCAATTATTTCTTAGTTTTACTTTTATTTCATTAGTTTCTGAGAAATACGGAAGATAATAATAAATTACCGGATTTTCATACGTCATTGGGCGCAAGGAGAAACGCCAACTAACAAAGGAGTCCTTACCTAGGTATAGGCTTAAATCATTTTTTAACTCGTGAGTTACAATTTCTTACATAATAAAAAAAAATCCTTAGAAGAAAATATTAAGTGAACTTTACATGACTTATTTGTTAACGACGGACAACTACGGAACTCTATACTGCGCGTGGCACGACACGCACTTGGCTTATTTTTATTCATATCTCCTGATTCTCATAGTTAACAACTATAATATCATGCAAGAGATATCAGTGCAAATGTTATATGAGTAATAACATTCAACGTAGAGGAACGGTCAAAATAAAAAACGCTGCTTACAAACGTCATTAGATTGTATGTCAGAAACTTAACAATTAATGGTGTCGACGGGATGAATGAAGTCGACGGGAATGCACTAATCGTATTCGTAATATTATTGTAAAATTCATATTAAAATTAATTTATTTCTATCCTATGGTTCAGTCGTCGTAGTTCTCCAGGCTGAGGGTGATGACGTCACTCACGAGGCAGTCCGCAGGCTGCAAGAAAAATTTACGTCACAATTGTTACAGTTCAATTTTTATTACATTCCTTAATTTGACAGAGAAGCATAGCCAATGGGAATCTTTTTTTTATGCAAGACAAAGCAGGTATTTGACCGCAAATCGCTAAAAGTATAATAATATTAATTTAATTTATTTAACTTTGGATAATTTCACACAGCGCCATCTAGCCCCAAAGTAAGCAACAAGCAAGTGGTAGGCCCTTTTCACATGTCCCGGTTTCCGGCTAACCGGCGCCGGGTACGGTACCCGGTGGTAAAGTGTATGGGCATGCCGGATTAATTACGCCGGAACATGTGAAAGCTACGTACCATGCCCATACACTTCACCACCGGGTACCCGGCGCCGGTTAGCCGGCAACCGGGACATGTGAAAAGGGCCTTATGGCCAATGTGCCTCCGTAGCTATATTGGCTTACCTCTGAGCATATCCCGACGAGCGCGTCGGCGCAGCCGTAGAACTCCTCCTTGAGCGAGATGACGATGGTCTGCAGGCTGCCGCGCTTGGAGCGGATGTACGACGCCACCTTGCCGATGTTGGTGTTATCCAACGCCGCGTCGATCTCGTCGAGAAGGAAGAATGGCGCCGGTTGATAACTGGGAAACGACATTTGACAATAATTTTAATTTATNAAACGAACGAACGAACGAACGAACGAACATATATTTTGAACAAAATCACATGCCAGCTGCGCTGGTGAGATAGGCTGCACTTCTCTATAACTTATCTCGGTGAACTTTGACGTTAAAACATGTTTACACTCCAACCCGCCAGCTCTTTAGTAGGCAAAGATGCAGCTCCTCAGTTAAAATTAAAGTTATTTTTTTAAATCGAAACGTCTGATAAATTATATAAATTCTTCAGAGAGGGCAATAACTCAATCACGACCTCGTCAAATATAACGACAACAATATTTTTGGTGAAACTTTTTTTAATCGTTACTTTTGCCCCTTCATCTTTAACGTCCAAAAGTTGACGATTGCTGGGCTAGTGTATTCTTAGAAACCTCAAATGAAACTGTTCCGCTTCTGGACATGGTCGCAAGCGTATCCATCTGATGTTGTCTTGTTCTGTGTGACGTACTAATGAGGGCTATCGTTTTAGCGCTCACCAGTTAGCGCCAATGTAGAGTAAGGTCCTGTCACTTGCTAGTCGCGAAGACAGTGGCACCAACACCAACTGGAGAGCGCTAAAGTGATAGGAGGACTATCGTATTTGCACTCATCAAGATGGCGCCACTGTAGAGTAAGGTCCTGTCAATCGCCGGGGGTGCCAACTGTTAAGTATAAAAACGTTAGCCCTCATTGCGTGCAATCTGCTGGCGGTCATTACTCGACCGACCGCAGATCATTGCGGACGTGCGCGCACGGCGGAGTGGATTCTGTATTTTATTATCACCCCAGCCCAGACCCAAGACACCACACGTTGTTGTGGGAGCGTCGCGCCTCTATCATGTATGCAGCGTGCCTACTTGGTGGATATTTACCTGTGTATGGCGAAGAGCAACGCGAGCGCGGCGACGGTTTTCTCTCCGCCGGAGAGGTTGGACATGGGCTGGAAGCGCTTGCCGGGCGCCACGCAGTTGTAGTTGATGCCGTCCAGGTACGGCTCCTCCGGGTTCTCGGGGCCCAGGAACGCCTGCGCCGACTGGTTCATGGCCAGCGCCTGGAGGAACACACCGGGAATTAACATCTACATTCGTTCGAAAAGACGAAAGACGTCCACTGCTGGACAAAGGCCTCCCCCAAGGATTTCCACTAAGACCAGTCCCGCGCCGCTCGCATCCAGGCACTTCCCACATTCATCATCATTATTTAAGCCATAGGACGTCCACTGACGTCGATTTGTACTAAGTACTATTATATTAGTCTAAACAAATAAAGAAATTTTGACTTTTTCTTTGACTTTGACTGCCGAACATAGGCCTCCCCCAATGATTGCCACTCCAGCTGATGATCCACATTAGTGACAATAAGTAAATTTTTGACCACGTAATGTTTGAGTTCGTTCTTCCGCCAATGTTTGAGTGTTATCGGTACACTAAATCATCTATGAGTGCACACGCACACTACAATAATGACGCTCGGACCAAAAATTAGTGGGACGCGTCTTCGTGGATGAAACGGTCTATACTACAGTGACATTTACGACAGTTTTAAAACAAATATTCAGAGTATATTTGGTGGCATAGCACTGATAGAGTTAGCGAGAAATAATATTTTACGTACCTTGTAGATAGCATCTATCTCGTTGGCCACGTGCTCGAAGCAATCTATGAATTTGTCGTGTCGCTCCTTTTTCACCTGGGGGAAGCGAGTTTGATCAAATCTAATGTTCATTTGTGATCAGTTTACGACGAGGATAATGAGTTCAATTTACAATAATTCCATTTCGTTAACTCATTTATTTTTGCAAATAGGCTTTAAAAAAGCACTTTTACACGTCCCAGTATTAACCCTACCACTGCTTCGGGACAATAAATGGGCCAGTGTTGAGAAGAATCAGCCAAAAATCAAGAAACTCACGCCCGTATTCACAAACATTACTATGAGGTCTCACAGTGCGCGTGGACGCACAGGGTGACACATTAACCAATCACAGAGCTCTATTCAAGGCTGTGCGTTCGATTTACTGCTTTACTTAAGCAAGCATCGTTTGTGAATACGGGCGTCAGTCACTATTGTCAGGCGATATTGTTGATAACGTCAAAGTATATGTATAAAAGGGCGTACCTTCTCGAAGGCGAGCTTGGCCTTGTGCGCGCGCTTCCGCGCCACGACGAAGGCCTCGTTGGTGGCGCTCACTTTCTCGCGCACCTCGTTGAGCTTCTGCATCGCCTGCGACACGTCATAGAGCCCATCAGGTAATGCATAATGGACAAATACCACGGCCTCATCGTGAAGGTCATCCGATCTTCACTACAGGACCCCGATTACGCCAATTGGTAATGTCTCCAATTCATTCACGTGTCATCTCTAGTCCACCCTCCAAACTACTTACTAAAAATACTAAAACACAGCAAATGTTCGTGAAGCGTTTGACAAAAAGTAGCTCTCCATCAGCTTTTACTCAAAGGCGCAGTTGCGTTCCATTTATAATACAGCATCGTTTGAACTAGCTGTCAAAACGACACCGCGATATGGATTTGTAAAACAGCTGATGTTCGTTCGTCGTCCAGTTGCATTGCAGTTGAAAATATTTAGCGCAATCGGGGCACCGGCTGTCTCATAAAAATGACAGCTAATTTTGTGTGCCAATTTGAAGCGCCACTACGAGTGTCCCGAGAACTAATTTTGACACTCGTATCTGCCTACAGTATGGCCTACAGCGCCAAAATGGCGAAAATCAAATAGGAACAAAATATTATGACATCAGCCAGTCCAGTATGTACAGAGGACAGTGGCACCACTAATTTCTACAAGAAATAAAACACTCATCACTGTCAAAGCGTGCGTACCCTCATGTTGGGCGCCTGTATCTTGTCGACGGTGTTCTGCAGCGCGTTGATGGCCTTCTGCAGCTTGTCGGCCTTGCGCTTGATCTCGTCGGGCTCCTCCAGGTCCTTCAGGCTCTCCGACAGCGAGCGGTAGTTCACGCGGATCCTGGACAAAGCCGATACACACTACTGAATATGTGCTAAGTATGGTTGGAGTAATCATAATCATAATATCTTTATTGCTTCCTGTGGTACAAACAAGGTATTAAAAATAAAGCAGTCCCAGAACATGATATGTAATGGAATAAAACTTTTTTGTCGAATATGTATTTTAACATACATAGTATAAACATTTATTCGGCGCGCATTTGTCGGCCGTTTGGTGTAAAGGTTTGGAACGACTACTATGCCGAGAGGTCCCGGGATCTATTCCCGGCCGGGCAGAAATTGAAATGATGAATTTTAATTTCTGTGACGTCTGGGTGTTACTATGTATAATATGTATTTACAAAAAAAAGTATTTAAGTATGTTTATATCCATTGTCTAGTACCCATAGTACAAGCTTTGCTTGGTTTGGGACTAAAACTAGTAATTATTATTCATTAATTGCCGCAGAATCGCTAAAATCAAGTGACAGTGGGCGGGACACATAGCTCGTAGAGGTGATGGCCGCTGGGGCAGGAAAGTTCTTGAGTGGCGACCACGAGCCGGAACTTCCGGAAGACGTAGCGTGGGCAGGCCTCCTTCTAGGTGGACCGACGATTTGGTGAAGGTCGCGGGAGGTGCCTGGATGAAGCGGCGCATGACCGGTCTTTGTGGAAATCCTTGGAGGAGGCCATTGTCCAGAAGTGAACATCTTTCGGCTGAAACGAACGGACGAACGGAATTGTCGGGGAAGTATTTTGGACACAAGTTTCCGCGTATAAATGTAATCGAACACTCCTGGTTTGTTCTGTATTCTGAGGCCCAAAACTACAAACCGGTAGAATAAACAACGACAGATGGTTGGTACCTGGAGTCGCGGTTGTACTGCTGCGTGGTGGAGGCGGACGAGGGCTCGGACTCCTGGTCGGCCGTGTCGTCCAGGCTGCCCTCCAGCAGCGGGATCATTATGTCGTCGATCTGCAACAGCAGTACACGGTGTTAAGGCTGATTTACACGTAAGTATTTAATTTTAAAGGTCGCGGGAAGAGCCTGGATGCGGGCAGCGCAGGACCGTGCATTGTGGAAAACCTTGGAGGAGGCCTTTGTCCAGCAGAGGACGTCATTTGGCTGAAACGAACGAACGATTTAATTTTAACCTTATTTTAAGTGATCAAATTGCATCGTCACTAAATTTTAATTTAATTCCAAACGTCAAGCTCTTGTTTACTATGAAATTGCTTGTCAAAACGTGTCAAGTGACAAGCCCCGCCCACACAGACAGAAAAATCAAGTTAAAAGTTAGTTACCTATTTATCTACATAGAACGTGTAAATCAGCCTTTAGATCACATGGAGCTGGCAGAGCCCGGAACCTCAGGAATGTCTAACTAAAGGCACAAGTTGGTAGCGGACGACGTGTTGCAGCGAGACGAAACTAGCGACAACTACGGAGGGAATTTAATAAAAATACATAGAAACCAGTAGTGTCGCAGACTCGTCGTCCGCTACCAACTAGTACCTTAGAGAGGCTACTACTTAAAGCTCATTAAGAGCGTTTACGTCTAGCGTGGCATGTCAAGTTNGCAAGCGTATCCATCTGATGTTGTCTTGTTCTGTGTGACGTACTAATGAGGGCTATCGTTTTTATACTCAACAGTTGGCACCCCTGGCGATTGACAGGACCTTACTCTACAGTGGCGCCATCTTGATGAGTGCAAATGCGATAGTCCTCCTACCACTTTAGCGCTCACCAGTTGGTGCCACTGTCTTCGCTACTAGCAAGTGACAGGACCTTACTCTACAATGGCGCCATCTTGATAAGTGCAAATGCGATGGACCTCCTACCACTTTAGCGCTCACCAGTTGGTGCCACTGTCTTCGCTACTAGCAAGTGACAGGACCTTACTCTACAGTGGCGCTAACTGGTGAGCGCTAAAACGATAGCCCTCATTGCGTGCAATCTGCGGGCGGTCATTACTCGACCGACCGCAGATCCTTGCGGACGTATGCGCACGGCGGAGTGAAGTGTATTCTGTATTTTATTACCACCCCAGCCCAGACCCAAGACACCACACGTTGTTGTGGAAGCGTCGCGCCTCTATCATGTATGCAGCGTGCCTACTTGGTGGATATTTACCTGTGTATGGCGAAGAGCAACGCAAGCGCGGCGACGGTCTTCTCTCCGCCGGAGAGGTTGGACATGGGCTGGAAGCGCTTGCCGGGCGCCACGCAGTTGTAGTTGATGCCGTCCAGGTACGGCTCCTCCGGGTTCTCGGGGCCCAGGAACGCCTGCGCCGACTGGTTCATGGCCAGCGCCTACGGGAACACACCGGGAATTAACATCCACATTCGTTCGAAAAGACGAAAGACGTCCACTGCTAGACAAAGGCCTCCCCCAAGGATTTCCACTAAGACCGGTCCCGCGCCGCTCGCATCCAGGCACTTCCCACATTCATCAACATCATTTCAGCCATATGACGTCCACTGCCGAACATAGGCCTCCCCCAATGATTTCCACACTGATGATCAACATTAGTGACAATAAAATCCAATTCATACTGGCCTTGGCCTTTATTTTGATCGTTTCATCCACGAAGACGCGCCACACCGTACTTCCTGTAATGCTTGAGTGTTATCGGTACACGCTCAATCATCCATGAGTGCGCACGCACACTACAATAATGACGCTCGGATTGCTCGGATCAAACTACCTGCACCCCGCGCTTCCCTCGACCAAAATGATGTGGTGAGGCGTGTCTTCGTGGATGAAACGATCTATACTACAGTACATTTATGACAGTTTTAAAACAAATATTCAAATCAAAGTATAGCACATACGTAGCACTGATAGAGTTAGCGAGAAATAATATTGTACATACCTTGTAGATAGCATCTATCTCGTTGGCCACGTGCTCGAAGCAATCTATGAATTTGTCGTGTCGCTCCTTTTTCACCTGGGGGAAGCCAGTTTGATCAAATCTATGTTCATTCGTAAACAGTTTACGACGAGCATAGTGAATTCAATTTACAATAAATCAATTTCATTGATATAGATCGTTTTATCCACGAAGAAGCGCCCCACTGCTTTTTGGTTGAGAGAAGCGCGGGGTGCGGGAAGTTCGATCCGAGCAATCCGTGTGAAAACAGCGTTACAATTGGATAATTATCCATGAGTGCACACGCACACTACAAAATGACGCTCGGATTGCTCGAATCAAACTCCCTGCACCCCGCGCTTCCCTCGACCAGAGTGGTGGGGCGCGTCTTCGTGGATGAAACGATCTATAACTAGTAAGTGAAAATGGCGTACCTTCTCGAAGGCGAGCTTGGCCTTGTGCGCGCGCTTCCGCGCCACGACGAAGGCCTCGTTGGTGGCGCTGACTTTCTCGCGCACCTCGTTGAGCTTCTGCATTGCCTGCAATACGTCATAAAGCCCATCAGGTAATGCATAATGGACAAATACCACGGCCTCATCGTGAAGGTCATCCGATCTCCACTACAGGGCCCCGATAACGCTAATTGGTAATGTCTCCAATTCATCTCTAGTCCACACTCCAGTCACACTCCGATTTCATTCCAGCTGATGTGCAATTCGGTTTCGCGGTAAAGTTCACACGCAATAAATACGGAACAATGGATTTATGCACTTTTCAATAAAAGTCCGATCATCTTACTTTTGAAACTACTTACTAAAACACAACAAATGTTCGTGATGCGTTTAAATTGCGTTTGAGAAAAAGTAACTTTCTGTCAGCTTTTACTCAAAGGCGCATTTGCGTTCCGATTAAGTTACAGCGTTTGAACTAGCTGTCAAAACGACACCGCGATACGGATTTGTTAAAACAGCTGATGGTCGTTCGTCGTCCAATCGCGTTGCATTTGAAAATATTTAGCGCAATCGGGGCACCGGCCGGACAGGCTGTCTTATACAAATGACAGCTAATTTTGTGTGCCAATTTAAAGCGCCACTACGAGTGTCCCGAGAACTAATTTTGACACTCGTATCTGCCTACAGTATGGCCTACAGCGCCAAAATGGCGATAATTAAATAGGAACAAAAATGTTATGACAGCAGCCAGTCCAGAGGACAGTGGCACCACTAATTTCTACAAGAAATAAAACACTCATCACTGTCACAGCAGCGTACCCTCATGTTGGGCGCCTGTATCTTGTCGACGGTGTTCTGCAGCGCGTTGATGGCCTTCTGCAGCTTGTCGGCCTTGCGCTTGATCTCGTCCGGCTCCTCCAGGTCCTTCAGGCTCTCCGGCAGCGAGCGGTAGTTCACGCGGATCCTGGACAAAACCGCATGCTATTGAATATGTGCTATGGTTTCAGTAATGTAATAAAACTTTTTTTACGAATATGTATTTATTATTCGGCGGGCCGTTTCGTGTAATGGTTCGGAACGGACTTCTATGCCGAGAGGTCCCGAGTTCTATTCCCGGCCAGATAGAAATTGAAATGATGAATTTTAATTTCTGTGACGTCTGGGTGTTACTATGTATAATATGTGTGTATTTATAAAAAAAAGTATTTAAGTATGTTTATATCCGTTGTCTAGTACCCATAGTACAAGCTTCGCTTGGTTTGGGACTAAAACTAGAAATTATTATTCATTAATTGCCGCAGAATCGCTAAAATTAAGTGTCAGTGGGCGGAGCACATAGCTCGTAGAGCTGATGGCCGCTGGGGCAGAAAAGTTCTTGAGTGGCGACCACGAACCGGAAGACGTAGCGTGGGCAGGCCTCCCACTAGGTGGACCGACGATCTGGTGAAGGTCGCGGGAGGTGCCTGGATGCGAGCGGCGCAGGACCGGTCTTTGTGGAAATCCTTGGAGGAGGCCTTTGTCCAGAAGTGAACATCTTTCGGCTGAAACGAACGAACGAACGGAATTGTCGGGGAAGTATTTTGGACACAAGTTTCCGCGTATAAATTAATGTAATCGAACACTCCTTCTGGTTTGTTCTGTATTCTGAGGCCCAAAACTACAAACCGGTAGAATGAATAAGGCTGATAAGGGCCCCCGCTGAAAATCAGTTTCAAGACAAGCCCTGGCGGTCTTGATGTACGCTGAGCGGGTGCCTTTTTGTCAGAGGGGCACAAGCAGTTAATTGTCCACTTGTTTATTTCTCTCTGTTTTAATCTATGTCTTGCCTGCTTGTATACCTTTCTTGCAAATAAATAATGGCTATAAGTGGTGACTGAGTTTGTTCCGGCGTTTCTTCTCAGCACTTGCCATATGTTTGTCTCGAAGCGCTGGTAGGGCCCAAAAGATAAGGAGACATGTAAAGTGCCCCATAAGGGCTACCTTTTCTTTTTTTATTATTTTCTATTGACGTTCATAAGTGCCGCTTGTGGTCTAAACTGAATAAATATTTTTGATTTTGATTTTGATTGATTTTGAATAGAGCCTGGATGCGGGCAGCGCAGGACCGTTCATTGTGGAAAACCTTGGGGGAGGCCTTTGTCCAGCAGTGGACGTCATTTGGCTGAAACGAAGAATAGTTTTCTATTCTATTCTATAATAACGACAGACGGTTGGTACCTGGAGTCGCGGTTGTACTGCTGCGTGGTGGAGGCGGAGGAGGGCTCGGACTCCTGGTCGGCCGTGTCGTCCAGGCTGCCCTCCAGCAGCGGGATCATTATGTCGTCGATCTGCAACAGCAGCAGGAATGTCCAGTCAGCGTCAAATCGTTCCTGACACCCAAAGTGGTCAAAAAGTTGAAAACACAACCTTATTCCAATTGTAACAAAGACGTGTTGCAAATTTTTTGGCCACTTTGGGTGTCACGAACTATTTGACGCTGGCTGTGCATGATGTTACATGACATGGAGCGTCTGGCAGAGCCCGGAGCTTCAGAAATATCTAAAGAGGATCTTACTTAAAGCTCATCTTTCGCTGTTGATCGTGCCAGCTGTTCGAGAGTAATTTATTTATTTACAATTTTGCACACACAACTGTACAGTGGCGGACTTAATGCCAGGTGGCATTATCTGCCAGTCAACCACAGCATTTACAACATTACAACACATTTAGCAACCTCACTTATTGTGGATCGAATATTACAAAAGTTTTACTTAAAATCGAATCGTTTAGACTTTAAAATATACATAGTTATAAATATTTATGCAAGCTAGGCAGTTAAGCACCCATCCCAAAATTTTTTATCTTTTAAATAATCATCGCTTTTATAGTAGCCTTTTTTAACCGACTTCAAAAAAGGAGGAGGTTATATGTTCGACTGTATGTATTTTTTTTTTTTTTCTATGTAT
>NW_021134626.1:0-500 GCF_004193835.3 Ostrinia furnacalis
TCATTGACTGCTTATATGTAGTAATTCCATGGTGCTCGTTGTCCGTCATTTTACGATGTATTTGTCAACGTGAAATTGTGAACTCTGTCAGTTTATAATATAACGCGTTAGATTGTAAACTAATAGTGGGTTAGGTTAGGTTAGATTGTGATTTAACTACGTCAGATTATAATCTGACGGAATTCACAATTTTACGGTGACATATTCGTTTCATGTGAGCTGCGTCGTCAAATGTTTCTCTGATCCTGTAATCGTTGAATGATAATCCGCCAAAGCTGTATCACGGGTTTTATTCCTAGTTTTTTCCATACTTCAAGTGGTTGTATGTCATTTCACGGCGTCTCCATTAAATTTTATTCCACGCCCTTGGTCCCTTTGCTCTGCTGAATGTGATACCACCTTGCTAGTATGAAGGCTGTGTTGCCACGTTGCCAGTCTGAAGGCTGTGATGCCACGTTGCCAGTCTGAAAGCTGTAATGCCACATTGATCAGTGTGTTGG
>NW_021134627.1:0-807 GCF_004193835.3 Ostrinia furnacalis
TTAATAGTCCTCTAGCTATATTTGAACTTGAGTTTAGTAAAAGTTTCAGAATCTCAAATCGCTTATTTTAAAAATAAAACCATTATTTGAACACGAATAGAGGTAACTTTGGGAATTTATTCTATCGAGTCAACTTCATCAAATCGTGTTTCCATCCGTTAATAGCCCTAGAAAATATCCTCAACTATGCCCAAAAAAAATCTTAGCCTTTTATTTTACTGTTTAGTACCTCAAAAATGAAAAATGAAAACCTCATTTTCGCCATTTTCTCTGTTACCCGGCCTTAAGTCTTAAAAATTTTAATGAATATTTTCCCTGTGCTGTTGTGTGGGCGAGTGCTGCGAAAGAGCAACATAGAAACTTGGCAATACCAACCTAGGTCAGGTAATCTGCGTCACATTAGCTTAAAGTGCGTAATAACAAGACTATATTATTGTCTTTCAGTTTCATCACTTTCGATTTAAAAGAGCGATTGATTAAAGTTTTCTTTTGTGTATTTTTTTTGTTATGGAACGTAAGACGAGATTTAATATATAACGCGAACCGCGCGATATCGCCGTCATCAGCATCAGGCTTTCTCTTCTCGGCTTGTATTACAGACATCGGTCGAGTTGTGTAAAAACATCTTACAGTAAAATTTTACTTTAAAATAAGATTTTTATTTAGGAACATAAGTTGATACATAGGTTATTAGGTTAAAGGTATTTCTTTGAATCTTAAAAAGTATTCATTTTATGGACAGGTCGCCTGAGCGAAACATTCGGCGTTGGCGGCAGACCACGTAGAAGATGGCTCAGATGACCTGGA
>NW_021134628.1:0-723 GCF_004193835.3 Ostrinia furnacalis
TTTCTACAACAGTACTGATCCTCATTGGGACGTATTTGAGTATTCACAGCGCGAGCGCTTATAACATATCTGCTTTTGTTTTTATATAATATCATTGCTTATAATAGTAATAATATATGTACAAATTGATTACAACGTTTATCGATATTGCCGATTGCGGTTATCGACTGTACCGCATCTCTATTTCGTTTCCTTCAGCGATCAAGCGCACAAGGTTCACGTCGCACAGTAGTTTGATTTTAAAAATAGGTGGACATACGATTGAAAGTCATAATTTCATCGAAACAAAAATTTTTTTGGATAGCATTTTGAATGCTGATCAACATTTGATATTATGCATTTTTCGTAAAAACGAGCCTTTCATGCTTAAAAAAAATATGACAAAAAAATTTGTATGGAGAAAAAACGTTTTTGTTTTTTTTCTGGCCACTGTTGCAAACTGTAGCGGTCAAACCTTATGTAGTCGTAAGTACCTATGGTGCCTAATATTACTACATAAAAAAAATTTGCGGGCACGCGCGGCAAAGCGAGTAATGGACATGCAAAATTTTGAATATTTTTATTTATGTATGCATACAACAGGAAGGCGCTGGATGCAGGTCGCCACCAACCGGCCATTGTGGAAATGATGATGGATGATGAATAATGTGTGGAACAGGGTTGCGGGTATTCCCATTTATGCTAGAATTATTCGACTAACTTTAATAGAGAGTGATAAAAATA
>NW_021134629.1:0-1289 GCF_004193835.3 Ostrinia furnacalis
TTTGCAACAGTAGCCAGAAAAAAAATAAAAAAGATTTTTCTCCATACAAATTTTCTTGTCATATTTTTTTTAAGCATGAAAGGCTCGTTTTATCGAAAAATGCATAATGACAAATGTTGATTAGCATTCAAAATGCTATCCAAAACAATTTTTGTTTCGGTGAAATTATGACTTTCGATCGTATGTCCACCTTTTTTTAATATCAAACTACTGTGCGCCGAGACATAATGCACAGACCAACAGATGGCGAATGTTCTCAAGTCGGTCGCCGGGAGACGATTCGTCCGCGCACGGTAGACGAATGTTCCCACGTTGGTCGCCGGGAGACGATTCGTCCGCGCACGGACGATATTGATCGCGCGTTAAGAATATGCCCTTGGGCTGACTGGCGAAGACGCGCAGTCCCAGGGCCGTGGGCGCGCAATGCCGGACTTGGGAAAAATATTCCAAAGTGGAACACGCCTATATATTAGCACTGGCAACACCGGGCGCAAACGTCAGTATCGAATTAGTGTCAATGTCACTGTCAAACGTCAAACCGCACGTGGTTCGCACGCGGTCTGCATGCGGTTTGTCCTAACCTAAAAACACATAAGAAATCGCCTGAAAAAGGTTCAGATTTCAGAACACAGTAAAAAGTACAAATACTAAAACTAATAATAATGAAACACCGCGTCCTTTCGCACTCTTGTACTCCCTTATATGGTTCCTTAGAAATATCCAAGTGGCACAGTTGAATAGACACTCAGGCACATGTATTTCCGATTTCACACACTGCATCCATACACATAGGCACTTGTATAACACAGGAGCGCGGAAACTTCGCGAAAAACTCGGAAAAACAGGTGAAATCCGCGGAAAACACGAACCACGCGGTCCAGTACCCACGCGGCGGCCGCGGAGCGATCGACACACACGTGCGCACTCGACGACGGCCGGCGCGTAGTCTTCTTCTTCTTGCCCTTGACTGGCGCGGGGCCATCCGCGGCCTTGAGAGCGGCGGCCGTTGCCTTTCGAGCGGTGGCTGCCTCTTGAGGGGCGGTGGCTGCCGTCTTTGGGGCGGCGTTTGGAGCCTTTTTAGGTGCCGTTTTCAAGGGGGCCTTTGACCTTGTATTGGCCGAAGGTGTCGCAGGAGGCAGCGGAGGGAACTCGGTCTCCATAGCTGTTTCTCCGTTGTTGTCCCGATCCGTTGCCAACGGAGGACGGAGCCGCTGCTCCGGGAGAAGGCGTCCCTCTAGCGCCTCGAGACGCGCGTTGAGCATGACGCCGACCTTTTCGAAGAGGCTGCG
>NW_021134630.1:0-70917 GCF_004193835.3 Ostrinia furnacalis
CGAAAATGATACCACACTTGCCCTAATACCCATAGTTTTGAAGATATGGGCCTTAAAGTGAAGCGCGGTGGAAGGAAACTTGCCCCCCCTCCCCCTGCTACCACAGGGGGGGCTCCCGATGTCTACCGACGGAAATCCACTCAGGAGCACCCAAAGAACCATTGTTGCAAAAATGAGCCTTCTATACCAAAGTGGAGGGGTTCTTGCACTAAATTCCCTACTATATACCTAGAAGCTAAAGACAATAGACAATCTATTGTTTGAGGGTCAGACCTGAGGTCCTGCTTGTCGTCATATGAGCATAGATGTTTAGATAAATATTTTGTCACTTCCTTTGTAAAATTTGTTTTCTTGTCTAAAAGTTTGTTTGTTTCCTTAAATGTAGAGGATGTTGACAAACGTCGACATCTTTTTTTTTTCATGTAAATTTTAAGTAGCAAGGTTACCAATTGCCTTTTTCGTCAATACGTGCGTGTATGCTCACCCACCATTACACACATCCTGGCTAGTACTTTATAGGGACACCATATTTATTTATTTATTTAAACTTTTATGCCAAAATAAATTTACACATATGCAATTTGCCATATCACATGCATATCAGCCCCATAGGGTAAAAGTACCGCTTTTGGCCATTTTTAAGGTATTTTTTTGCTATTTGATTGACCTTAAATGTTGAATTAGTATAGTTAACTAATTAAAAAATACGAATACTAGTTAACTAATTAAAAAATACGAATACTAATTAAAAAATAGCAGTGTATATTTTAAAAATTTTAATCATTATGTCACAACAAATTATGTTTGTTTTAGTGTGTTTAACAGTATTAATTGTATGCTTAATTATGGTATCTCATTAAGTTGCATTAAAATGTAACCGGAATTAGGTATTCAAGTATTTATTAAAAGCCAACACTGACAAAACAATTGTTCTACAATCTTCTAGAAGTATAATAGAAAATGTGCGTCATTGACTAATTAATTAGTTATTATTTTCCATTTATTTCCGTTTATTAAGAGTCATATTTCTCAAAAAGGTGTATTTTACAGCAAATAGTACTTTATGTAGTCGGCGATTTCTTTTGTCTTTTTTTTTCATAAAATAAAATACACTAGAATTTAAAGCTCTATTTAAGACTTCTTCGAAAACAGTAACGTTTTCGGCCGTAGATAGGTCTGTCAATATGTTAGAGCTTGTTAAACGGAAACAATCCCTTAAAAATAATGCAATAGATAATTTTTCTTGTTTTTAAATCGGAATCCTTCTGAAAAAACTTATATTTGTATTGTTCAATGATTTACTCTTATCGTCGTTCAATTTAAATCCGATCGTGTTGTCGTTAAAATTTTACAACACAAAACAATGTAATTCACTACATAGTAAATTATAGGATTTTTTCGTTTAGTCGTGATTCTGGTAATCGTTAGTAAAAATAATATTTTATACAATATAATAAGTAAAATGTATCCTGTGTGTTTTCTGTAAATAGATCTCTAAACAATAATATTATAGGCCTGATTATGAAAAAGCTCTCGTTTTTTTCTCATACACATTAAAAACATTATGAGAATTTCAAATTCAAAAGGCTGAAAAACAAGGCTTCTGAAAATTTATATTTATCTGTATTATTTTATGTGACACATACAAAATCTGCGCGTGTGAAGCTTAATAGATATTATAATTACGTATTTTTTTCTAGTACTGGTAGGCGGTAAATACATAGCTAGTTAGGTTACCGTTAGGCTTTATCAAATAAAGAAAAAGGGAATTCATCATCTCATACCACAAAAACTAAAAAAAAAAACACAAGAACATTATAATTAAATCGATAACTTGTGCGACTTACTAAGAGATAAAAAAATGATTTATTTGCCTTATATTTCAGATTGCATCTAGTGTATTCAACGATTGCTGTGATATCTACCGGTTAAATTTGTGAGTTTTCTTTTATTTCTTATCCTAATTTTACAGTATTAAATCTCAAAAAATGTACTTATCCAGGAATTTATGCGATCTACCAATATTAGTTGTGGGAAGCTGATGCGTTTTTTTCAGTATTAAGTAGAGATGAAACGGATATCCGGCAACTATCCGGTAGGCCGGATATCCGGCTTAAATTTACTATACGGCCGGATACCGGATAGTAGCTCACTATCCGGCCGGATTCCGGATATTAAAAATCTACGAAAATTTCCTATAATAAAATGAAACACAATAATATTTGAGTTAAATATCAATAAAATGGCTTATAATAATGACGGTTTTTATCTAAAGTCCAAAAAGTTACAAAAAAGCCATATAAAGGCCTTTCAAAAAACTAATTTCCTTTCTGGGCTATTCACTCTAATGACGAATACATAAATACATAGTAAATATATTTTAATATAGTTATTTAATTTTTTAGCGTTAAGAGTCGCATCTCAAACTAATTTGAAAATTATAAATAACTTGAAGAAATCGAACTGCCTAAGGCGGGAATTGAACCCACGACACTAATATACTATAACAGCGTATTACACTTGAAAATTTCGACGGGTTCATCCAGTGTCTAAGTAACTCAGTTGGAAGAGCAGTCGCCCGGCAAGCGGAAGGTCGTGGGTTCAATTCCCGCCTTAGGCAGTTCGATTTTTTCAAGTTATTTATAATTTTCAAAATATATTTTAATGACGAAATATTGCCAAATAAAATAGGCGATCTTTTTTTCACTGATGGTCTGATGACATGCAGGGTGACTTTGAAATCGTTGGCATCCTTTTAATATGTAGTTATAAGACTACTCATAATACATAGTGCATTCCCCAAATATGAGACAAATCCAATGAGATTTTTTGTCATTATTTTAACTATGTATTTGTATTAGTGTGTGTGTGTAAAGAGTTTAAAACTATTGTACAGTCAACAGCACATCATCCTATACATTTTGTTGCAAAATAACACTTAATACATTGAAATAAGATGCCACAGTATGAAGATTGGTGTACTGTCGTCTGTACAAGATTTCAAATATTGAAATTTTAATTCATTTGATGTGACTCATATTTGGGGAATCATGAGTAGAGTCTTATTTTAAAAAGAATGCCAACGATTTCAAAGTCACTCTGTATAATGCAGTTCAGTCAGATTACGCAGCAAATAAACTAATTGAATTTTCGCTATTCAATCACATACTCACGATGGCAACCGAAATCGCCCGAATTGATCTGCCCCTTAGGCGAGTGGCAAAATCTGACATTCTATTCGAACGAATTCGTTTTTCGAAAAGTGTGACTTGTCTAGTCTACTAGACTCACTGATCGCGTTCGAAGGACCTGTGCGGCGCTAAACTCGTTACGACATGCAACATGACAATGAGACAACTATCCGGCCGCCGGATATCCGGCTATCCGGCCTAGCAGCTCGCCGGATATCCGGTATCCGGTATCCGGCCAAACAACTATCCGTTTCATCTCTAGTATTAAGTCTTCTTATCTAACATTATTGCAAACTATTCAAATAAAAATCACAGAATAGTTTGTAAAAATATCTCTTTTTACAAACTATTCATCATTATACATCTTACATATTCATTAAGTTTTACGCTATTAAAATACCTTTTCATTGTGTGACGTGTGTAGAGATGACGATGGAGTTTCTTATTTTTAGAAATTGTACTGTTATTGTAAAAAGGTGACACCGGATGAACAAGATATTAATAGGGATATTATTAATCGCACATCAAATAACTTATCGTACATCAAGTTATTTTCATCAATTTAAATAACTTTTACATCAAATAAATTATTTCATTGCAAATAAACAAATTGTTTAACAAAACTAGTACTACAAATAATACTAAAATACACATCAAAAGTGTACTATATTTTTTCTTAAACGCGCAACAAAAATGTTGTTTGATGTGCAAAAATATTATTTTCTCATCAAATATACTAATTGCACAGCAAAGGACATCATCCATTTTGGTCCAAAATCAAAAGTGCCGGCCATAAAATAAAAGTGCTGTATTCTGATAGAATACGTCCGCCTTAGCATTTATTACTATGGCACCAAAGCTGTAGCACCACTGTGCATCGTAGTATTTGAGCTCTAAAAATATATGAAACGACTGTCTTTGATCTCAAATACTACGATGCACAGTGGTGCTACAGCTTTGGTGTCATAGTAACAAATATTAAGGCGGACGCATTCTGTCAGAATAAAGCACTTTTTTTTTATTGGCCGACATTTTTGATTTTGAACAAAAAATGTATGAATCGTCGATGAATTTTAGATCTCAAATACTCGACGCACAGTGGTGCTACAGCTTTGGTGCCATAGTAACAAATGCTAAGGCGGCCGTATTCTGTCAGAAGACAGCACTTTTTGTTATTGGCCGACACTTTTGATTTTGAACAAAAAATGTATGAATCGTCGATGAATTTTAGATCTCAAATACTCGACGCATAGTGGTGCTACAGCTTTGGTGCCATAGTAACAAATGCTAAGGCGGACGTATTCTGTCAGAACACAGCACTTTTTTTTTTATTGGCCGACACTTTCGATTTTGAACAAAAAATGTATGAATAATCGATGACTTTTAGATCTCAAATACTCGACGCACAGTGGAGTTACGGCTTTCGTGCCATAGTAACAAATGCTAAGGTAGACGTATTCTGTCAGAATACAGCACTTTTTTTTGTTGGCCGGCACTTTTGATTTTGGACCAAAAATATATGAAACGTGGAAGATGTCCTTTACCCGAACGTACATCAGTAATACTCATACTCATTTCAATATAACTATTCTTGCAACATGTTTTCTAATATGCATTTTAAAAGTTGCTCAACAATAATGTCTCAAAATTTCAGAGAACTTGTTCGGCAAATTTAATAATAATTAAATCAAAATAATGTTCTTTGTATAGCATTATTTCTTAAAGTTGAACTGAAATTCTATTTTGCGTCTTTTCTATCACTTTATGTCGTTCAATAATGCAGCCCTGACGATCCACCGACATGAGTCGGCGACTTTTCGCCGACAAACAAAAACGGTGATATGATTCGTTGGAAATAAGGAAAAAAATGCAGGATGAATGTTAAATGTGCCTAACTGTCCCCCTTTTTTTTAAATAAAGTATATTATGCAAGCATTTAAATAGAGCTTGCGATTCGACTCAAGTATGTCACATCGCCTGCAGAGGCCAAAAATATACCTATTGGCCAAAAACGCAAGCATGGACGTTCGATTATTATGGCAAATAAAATGATATTTCATTTAGATAAACTGCAGTGCATGATAGAAAAATTGAGAGTATTTTTTTTAATAAATGATGTAATACATTTACTGTGCGCAAGTTATTATTAGCTATGCATTCATTAAATAGCTTCACTTTTTAAATAAATAGCAATGCGTCACGAACTTAAATTGCTGCTAAGATTTTAATATTTTGCGGTAATTATTTTGCTGTGCAATCAGTATTTTTGCTTAGAATTCGAATTTTTTTAGTATGCAAAAGGATGATTTTTTGACTTGCAGTTAAATACAACCCATATTAATACAAGTCAACTACGTATCCTGCGTGAAGTCTAAAGTTTACATTGTTTTTTATGTTAATAAGTTTTAATCTGTAAAATCATTTAGTTAAACATACTAACGGACCCCGCGAGTTCGTACACCTGATTGTTTTTCTTAGGCTGAGTTGCACCACCTAACTTTGACAGTAACTTTGACGATATCCGGTGTTTTTTGTGTGGAGTTTGACACATTTTTGACGTTTGCTAAAGTTAAAATAAGATGGTGCAACCCAGCCTTAATATCACATACATTTAACTCTAAACTTTTCCAATCAATCAAGATCTCGCTATTTTAAGACAACGCGCAACGTCCAACATAGGGGTTAGTTAGGCTTTATCTTAGGATCTAAATACTATTCGAAAAAATATACCCCGGATCGTTAGGGTTTTTATATTTTTATACGTGTCCAGTACCTACTTATTATCTGTCTTGACGGACAAATAATTGAAATTTTGTCCTCTAGCAGCTAGAGGAGAGGAGCTAGAGTCTAGCTTATTATACAGTTTGAGTCACGATAAAGTGCACATATGAAATTAGGTCAAAAATAGACCTATTTGTATCGACAAAAAAGAGGTCAAATTTTTTATGAGTTTTTTTATTTTTTATAGAATTTTTTTTCTTCGTGACATACTGTATTAATTATCCCCAGTCCCACTGTTCCACTGTCCACAAAGTAGTTTTCAAGTCCTTAGATGCCTTAAGCGTTAAAAAAAATCTTGACAATATAATTCATTGGGCTCCTAGATCATAAAATTAGTCCTTGATTGATTTTTGTTTTAAATGAATGGTCAGAATCACACTAAGACTTAGTCTTTCTAGAATAATAAATAAATAAATTAGTTAATGGAAACTTCCAGCCTCATTAGAGTAGTGATGAGGCTTCGCGTTGGGTCTGGAACGGTGGCCGACCGGTCCCTTATTCCGCAACCGAGATGCGGTACGATGACGCATGAGGTCCGCGTGACGCAGGCGAGGCCCGGCGCTGGTGGCGGCCGGCGCACGCGCCTCCAGTCACTGTCCACCGCGCACCACCAGCGCGCGCACCACATATCGATACGATACGCGAAAGTCGGACGTTCGCATTTTTTATTTTGCATTCAATAGGCGCCTTCGAACTCCTTTAGAAAGGCTCTCATCCTTTTTGATCGCCGTAACACATCCGTTCTGTAAGTAGCACTCCTTTACTATACTATAACTGATTACAATTATTTATTATGCTGACTCTATCAAATGTCAGATTAACACATTTGTAACAATTGACACAAATACTTAAGTAAACTGGTTTAAGATTTTGTCACTGATTTCTCAAGTTGTTTAAATATTTAGGTAAAAAATTAACAAGAAGCAATATATTCGCACATATAAAACAGCTATAAATTCTATCATAAAAGCGTTAACTGCTTTCCAGTAAAACCATTAATCATAATTAAGATTAAAATGAAAACAATAAACCTGAGGAGTAATTAAAGTTTAATATTCATTCAAGACAGTTGTCAATTTAATTACTAAACTTCATAATAACTTTTTTCGTGCAATATGCATTAACAGATGCGCCCGGTATTTCGTCACGTAAAGTCTAAAGTCAAAAGTGAATAAAAGTTTTACCTCGTTACCCTATCCTATATCGTTGGTCAATTTATTTGCCAAAAAATTTACGAATCACTGTTTTACCAACCACTCAGATACTGTTGAAATCCTTAATCACATAAAAGTTACTATATTTTTATGCAATATTGATATTTGTGTGCACGTAAAACTTCATAACCTGAAGTTTATAGTTCTTATGTATTGCCCGTGCGCAGCGCAAAACCACTTCATGGCTCACATTAAGCACTTCACTGTACTATTCAAACTTTGTCATTGGCAAAGCGAAATATATCTTCTGATATCCTTTGAATTGTGCATGCTAGTGTATGTCATTTCAAAGTATCTTGAACACATTCATATCAGATTGAAAATATATTTACAGAGCAAAAAGCCGCCGGCCGTGTGAAATAATATAAAATATCTTGATGAAGGAGACTCCTTCAGAAAGTTAATTTTCCATCCAATTGTTATGTTTGTTGACATATATAAATTATTTGGCCAATATCATTCGTAAAGTAAAAACGATACGATACGATACGAACCGGTGTGAATTATGATCGATTTAACCGGATTATAAAACACCCAACTTCCGCGTTAAGGGTATTATTCTATAACTTGAACTTGTTAGTGTAAGCTTATCAATCATAACCACCATAATACGTACGCATAATATAAAAATCTTTAATATCCAGTTTTGCGGTTGCTTCTTTCCCCTTAAGGTTAACGTTGTACTTATCTGCCTAAATATTATACTGACACACTGTCAAACATTAATTTCAATTACACTATTTGGTAATTAAATCCAAACGATAACCTTTGCTCTGTAACATTGATTACTTTTTATCAAACCTCAAAGCGATTTTTTTACTTCAGTTAGACCTTTACCTTTATCTGATACCCGGTGCTAGTTGTCCAATGTTTGTAAACATATTATTTTGGTCAAGTTCATCTCTATTATAATACCAGCTGTCAAACTTTCACTTAATCATTTTGTAACAATGCGGTTGGATTATTCTCTTTTGTTTTTTGTTTCTTTCTGAAAACAGTAACTGAAACCATACTCAAAGTTAAATCTCCAGTACCTATTTTACGTTTTTAGATGTAACCGTAATAGTTTCTCAGCTAATTGATTCTGAACTTACAATATTTTTTTATAATGGCTAGTAGACAATAACGAAGTTGAGATCGAGGATTTTGTCGGTGAAACAAATTCATCCATCTGTTACCGATTACCTCATGTGACGAAGTTTCAATTAATTGTCGACGTAACGATTACGATTGGTCAAGGTTTCCGAAACCAACGTGAATTTAGAACTGTTTACCGGTTACGGTTGGTATTTTTTAATCAAAATTAATGGTTTTCTCAATTTTATTAATTGTGTTTTCATTTGTTGTAGTTTGGCATAATGGCCCCAGTTTGCGAATGAGCGTTAATTTTTAAATCAATTAGGTGCTGTGAATCATTAAGGCACAACTAAAACAATATTTTGCACATTAATAAAATGTACAGGCTTTTATTTCAAGGGAAAATAGCTTCATTTAGTTTGGGACCGGAATCAAAAAACTCCTGTACTTATATTTGTTTTATGTATAAGAATAACGTCGGACATTTTTCTACGCATCGACGTTCAAATCTGCGTCAATACAATAACATAATCTAGTTATGCGGCGGCTATTAAAAGACAATTATTAAACCGTTATTTACCGACACCGACAATTATTAGTCGGCCGTTTGGTGTAGTGGTTCAGAACGGACTACTATGCCGAGAGGTCCCGGGTTCGATTCCCGGCCGGGCAGAAATTGAAATGATGAATTTTAATTTCTGTGACGGGTCTGGGTGTTACTATGTATAATATGTATGTATTTAAAAAAAATGTATATAAGTAGTGTATCCGTCAAGCTAGCACCCATAACACAAGCATTAAGTTGCTTACTTTGGGGCTAGCTGGCGCTGTGTGAAATTGTCCAAAGATTTATTTATTATTTTATTATTATTATTAAACATGCGTGGTTATTCTGTAATTATATATTTATAAGTTACTAACCTTTTAGCTAGCAGCGTCATATACAGAGCGGCACATTTATTTATTTTATTTAAGGCACAGCTACAGAGAACTTACTTTATTTTTTTATCGCAAAATAGCATCTGTTACAACCACATAAGAAGCCATAGTGCTTAGCTTGATATGCTGTTGTTGTAGTGATAAGAACTCGACTTTAATCCGTTCGAAAAAAGAGACGATGCAAAATCCTTATTCACATATCCCAAAAAGGGTTGAACGATATGTTTATACTTTTTCTTGGGAGTGGTTAGTAGCAGTCAATGTCTATTACTTCATGATAATTTCACCGCATAGTTAGACTTATTTTGCTGTAGAGTTTAAAACAGAAAATCCTAATCTTCTCCTTATCGTGGCGACAACAAACCTATACATTGTCAGCCCAAAACTAGTATGTTCTTGCCACAAACTTGAACTAATTCACCTGGTAACAGCAACTGAGGACTTGTCAAGCTCGGTATTGATATTTATGTCAAACAGGGAAGACATCAGTGTCCGGTCAAATGCCCCCATTAGCGTTGAATGAAAAAAAAACTGGTTCCCATGAAAAAGTCGTCTGTTTTCTTTATTGCATGCTAAGATGTATTTAGCGAAACATGGACTTTATTTTATGTATATTTGACCATCATTATGTTACCTGTTTCTGGAAAATAAATAAATTTGAATTTGAATAAATTTTCTGCAAATAGGCTTTGTCGTATCATTTACCGATGAAGTTCTTCGAGTGTAAAAAAAAAAGAAAAAAAAAAAGAGTGTATTAAAAGTAATCGTGACATAAATCCTACCAGCTAACAAGTGTCGCGCTGCCGTAATAGGCTTATTATAATTCCTGTCAACTACCGGTCAGTCGATTTGATGCCTTTGTTGATTTGTCCATGTTCTGTTATATAACATTAGCTAAGGTTTCGCGCAGCACCAATTGATCATCGCTGCATATCGATGACTTGCACAAGAGACCGCGCAGACGTCATGGGGGACACCGCGACCCGCCGCGTTCCATCCTCCGTGTAATTGACTGCCATTTTATCAACGTTTGCGCCAGGGGTTCCCAAACTTACTTTATCCACTGCCCACTTTGAGAAATCAAGTTTTTCACCTACTCAAAAACCACTAACTTCAAACGCCCCGATTTTTTTCTGGGTCTCTTAGCGCCCCCCTAGGGGCTAACCTGCCTACCTCCAGCGCCCACAAGGGGGCAATCTCGCCCACTTTGGGAAAGGCTGGTTTACGCGCACACAGTACATCGTGTCGAAATTAGGCCGCAAACAAAACCTGACAAGTGTGTGGCCGTGCCGGACCACGATGTAGGTAGAGTTAGAGGTTTCTAAGGTTGTTGCTAGATCATAAAATTTCAAATCTTACGTCAATAAACGTGAAATAAAAAGAACAACGTTACAACAAACTATAATATCCTAAATAACGTTTTGCGTCTGCGTGAAGTTCAAAAACCTTAATTCCCAAATATTTTTTTACAATGGTAGATAGAGCCTTCAATCTCTGTATCAATCTCGCGTAAACCTTTATAATACTTATGTATGTAATAATAAAACACTGTACTAATTTATTCATCAAATACCAATAAATACCCATTTAGCATATCTAGCTTGTTCTAGTTGTGCTAAAAATATAATTTCTGAGACCAAAATAATTATATTATTATGTGGTTTTACATTGTCAATAATCGATGATTTAATAATTTGTGTTAGTTTTAGTTTAGTAGTCTTTGATAGAAGTACAACATCATTTTGAGAAAATTGGCAATGAAATTTTTTGCAATATTGTTGCTAAAGTAATTTGGATCAGTCCTTCTTATCAATTTGCTTTATTCGTTGGTTCGAGTTTTTTTGTTCCGCACTCGTCTCTTCATTTCTTCAACTATAAAATAATTTTTAATCAACCCTAAATACTTTACTTATCCATGAAAAAGGGGTTCTAAAGGGCCCTCGCCTACGGCGACTTTTAGGCCTCAGCCTCGAACTTAGCGGGCAGCGGGGCGGGAGCGACGGCGGCGCTGGAGCGGGGCGGGCAACGCAGACCCGTTCTCGAAACAAGCGGGCAGCTCGCGCGGCGCTTAAGCGGCGAAGTGTTGTGTTCGGGGTTGTGTTGTCGAGATATTTGTTTTTATTCGCAAACGAATTCGCAAAACAATTTTATTTCGATTCAAATTTATTCCTAACGCTCGATTTATTGTGGGCAAAAGAAGGAGTGCGCTCTGCCCGCTCGTTGCCCGCTCCCTCGCCGCTGCCCTCTCGTTGCCCGCTGCCGCCCCGCTGCCGCGCCGCTGTTTTCGAGAACCGGTCTATTTGATTTTACGCATAAGATCCTGCCGCTCCCGCGCCGCCGCCGCCGCCGCCCCGCTGCCCGCTAAGTTCGAGGCTGAGGCCTTAGTAGCGATGCAGTCGCGCTGCTGTAGCGCGTTTATAGCGCGTTGGAATCACTTCTGTAGTGCGTTGCAAATGCGACGCGCGTTAGGAGCGATGCTGTCGCGCGTTTCGTAAACGCGTGACAGCATTAGCAGCAGAAAAAAGTCGGCTAAAGGATCAAGGCCACGTTCAAAACACAAAATGTTTGACATGCAATGCATGAAGATTCCTAATCGCGCAGTCGGGTAAAAATATTGTAAGGCTTATCTTTTATGATAATATTATTATTTATTATCTTATCTCAAGTAGGTACGTTTTATTCATTACTGCAACTACAAATGCAATGATAAATGACATGTTAGTCTATAATCGTCACATTCGTGAAAGTTAAATCGACTACATGTCATGGTCATTATCTGTACTGTGTAAAATTAATCATTACAATAATGTTTTGGCTATGGAACTTGCATGTCCAGAACACTAATCACTCAAAATAAATTTGCAACTCCTCACCACTATTTCTTTAGCCTTTAACTCTCGATTTATGCATTTTTCTACTAGCCATACTTTAATAAACAAACCTTTTAGTATTGCTTTTAAAGATATGCTAACCAATTGCTTAACCTCGCTTACCAAGCCATAATTTTGCTAGAATCTTCTGCTGAAAAAATGTTGAGCCTACTTATAAAAATGTTTATTAAGGATTTATTTTACGTAGGGCAGATAAATGAACCTAAATTAAAAACTAAAGGAGTATCATACTCCTTTAGTTTTAATTAATATTGTGAATAAGGATTCATAGTATGAATCCTTATTCACAATATTAATTACAATTAATACTAATGATAACATTTTCTAGATTACTCATAATATACTGAACTGAGTGAAATGCCTGGAGCGCAACACTTCTATTGCCGCACAAAAGACTAGGGCATTGGCCGTGACATTACATCTTAAATTAACCAACTTGACAATGAGTAACTCATAAATAATAATGATAACGTAATACACTTGATATCAGCTCGTTAAGCAACATTATTTCTTTACTGAAGGAAGATTTATTTTTAGTTTCAAGTTGAATGTCCGGTTTTGAATACGTCTAGAAGGTTTTTCGATGTTTTTGGTGCCTAGCAATTCGCGATGACCGTGACTACTCCCCGGCACAGCAGCGAATGACCTCTTCCGTAAAAAGTTGCCTTTTATTTATTACCTTAAGTGTGCCATTTTGCAACTAATTTAGTATGTAACTGCCGACAATATTCCATCAACAAACCCCTACCTGTTTTACAAACCGCAACTTAATGTCTCAGGGTCTACCCGCAGAGCCTGATCGTCGACTCTTGCGCAAAGTAATTCCCAGCAGAGCTCAAAGTATATTATGCTAAATGGTAGATTTAATGTACGGCTACCTAGTTCACAATATTGTTAATCAAGCTGAGCACGCGTATTTCCATAAGCCTGACGTAATGTTTGCGAAGGTTGGGATGGGACGAGAGGAGTGGGGTGGTCTGCATACGCGTCTGTGGCACTGGGTCAGTGGTTCCGCAGGGCGCAAGCGCGGGCGGCGTCGAGTCTCCGACTCTGGCGCAACACCCTTACGTAAAACCTGCGGACTATGGACCAAGACCCGGTCGCTGCAGTGAAAGTTGTGACTGCTTCACAGAACACTCGAGACGAAAACCCACTACACCAGGCTCTCCTGTCCATTCGTGCAATCGTCCTTGAAGTTGAGCAAATCCACAGAAGACTAACACTAATTGTACGTATTTATGTAATCGTACGAGCCACGGGTATATACCAGACTGCGCAATATTACAGTCATATACGGAAAATACAGTTTGTTTGGCATTAAAAAAGTTAAAAAACGAGTTATCCATCTATCACAAATTAGCACAAAAGACTTTCATTGCCTAAAATACTTCTCCTTTAATTAATGTGCATTTGTAATATGTATGTGGAACGGCTTGGTTTTAAGTTATGTAAAAGTATAACTTGCCACTATAATGAGTTTCAAGTGTAGGTGTGAGTGTAAGTGAATTTCGCCGTGAAGAGCAGGTCAAGGTCGTTCACAATGAGTGGTTGTGCAAGAGGCGACCGCTGCTCGGATCACGCTCGGTGTAGTATCTTCCCGCTGTTCTCAGACGTCACTGGCTCTAACCGACTCGTCACCAGCAATCATATCATTTTGAACCAATCTTCCTATGTTCTCGTAATTCTATACTGACATACATTTTTCTTGTCATTTTATGGCATCCTATGAAAACAACACTTTAACCTTGCGCTACATATCTTCCTTGATAATTAAATCCATTACCCGCTCCGCCTGTTGCTGCCGGTTACAGCTTCGCCTTTATTTACTCTAATAAGCAGTACCTACATACATCAATGTACAACCAGTACCCACATCGTCATTTGCTAGAGTTCCTGGGTATATTTTGTATCAACATGATCTAGTAGGTATTTCCTTGCATGGTGTTATGCGATACGGATTCGAGGAACGTGATAATAGTTCGACTACACGACCACGGTTCGACGTGCTCTTCAGACAAACAAACATAGAGAATGTAGAGTTCTCTACGTGATCGACAATATTCTGTTGCTTACTGAACTAATCTTACAATCATGAGTTATTAAAGTACGCATTAACATACAAAAGCGCTGCTAATTGCGGATTTACCACCGCAGATAAACAATTTGATAATCAGTTTTATATCGAAACATTATTTTCTTGGAATTTTGATGATACATTGAGTAATCACTCGGTCCTGTCCTGTGCCAATAAGGCAAACCCATAAAATGGTTAGATAATGAGAGCAATGAATTATTTATACGAAGCAATAGGTGGGTGAGTGTGTCAGTCAGCTGGTAGGCGTGGTGCTCGCCTGACAGGTATCGCCCCTCTTTTCTCAATGGTTACTCGAGAAGCATACAACTGCAGTTGTCGTTGTAACCGTCGGAAACCTCTTAATCAGTGATTCCGTATGCGAAATCTTCAAACAGTTAGTTTTTAAGGACAGTGCCGCAATATGCTGTTAACGTGCTTGTGCTTCCGCCATTGTATCCATCCACTCGCAGGATTGCGTATTTCGTGTGTGTTTGTGAAATAAATATGTAATATTCATTTGTACCTTGACAACACAGTACCTTGCCAGTTATATTTCCCTATTCCGTGTAAATAAAACGATTTTGGTTCTAATGTTAAATGAATCAACTATTTGACGAACCGGTGTTATTTGGCTGACCACTTTTAAGTGTAAATAAGTTTTTAACATTGTCAAAGTCAATGTATTATGCCGGAACATCTCATATTTTGGTTGTTGTTGTTTTTGTGGAGGGTTTAACTGGTTATTTATACAGCAATTTAATGGAATTAAGAAGTTATGTCCACCCATGGTCTACCATTCATAAATTAAACATTTGTTAATAATATTCTTTACAATTTAATTGTCTTTTTTTAATAGCTAGAAATATTTTCTAAGCCAAGTTGGCTGAAATATGATTAATGTAACCATTAAATAAAATAATATCGTATCATTACAGTTACAAATCATGGACAGTTATTTACATGTAATTACTATTTATAAGAGTTCAAGAGGGTCACTTGGACAATAAGCGCATTTAATTGTGTATTAAAGGTGTACTTACTTCTAACCACTCAAGTTTACCTGCGGTCTTAAGATGACTGAGCTGAATGAATAATTTAAAACATAATGTATTGTGGTTCCTCATAATTTAGTTATAATATTGAAATAGTACCAAATCTGATGTGACAGCTTCTAAAATTCTTTAAAATTACTATGTTTGATAGAAGATAAGAATCCGTTAATAATGGCATCAAAGATGCGCAGCTATCGTCTACATTATGTAAGCTTTACGACACTTGCGATATCAAGGAAGTTGTCTTTCTATTCGAGATCGCCTACTATCGTCACGAACGTGTAGGGAAACAATCCAATTGGTTTTGCTCTTAAAATAACATTAATCATAGTATGAATTTCATTATCTTATCAAATGAAAAACCAAAATTTTTAGGAAAAATTTGCCAGTATTGAAAAATCCACAAAATCTAACTGAAGTCATGCAATANTTCAAAAATAAATGCAATACTAATTTTTACTGACAGTTTACAGCACTTATTGAACTTTAAAAATCTTTAAAACAAATATTTACCCATCTAAATGTTTGAACAAGTAAACTTCGTTGAAATCATGGTCTTCAAAGACATTGACCTGCCTGTCTCTTGTTATTGGCTATCATTGATTCATACTAGCGGCACAGAGTACTAATTATAATACCTGAAAATATGGCGGACATGTAGATTAAAAATGATGATAGGAAAACGTGCCCTTCCGGCATGCAGTACCAAACTACAGCAGTTAGTTATAATAAATTACAATTGCATATGATTCGCATTTTATTTATGTTTCGACTGAAAACTGAAGTTCAGTTGTTAGGTCAGTCATAAGTGGCCAAGATAGGTATGTTATTGTATAATATTGTTTGAGCACGAGCTGGGTAAATCCCCAGCGGATACGGATTTCCATGACGCGCCTTGTAATGATAAATTTCTTTTTTAGTTTTTGACATTTTCACATAGCGTCATCTAGCCCCAAAGTAAGCAGCTAATGCTTGTGTTATGGGTGCTAGCTTAACAGATATACTACTTATATACTTTTAAATACATACATAGTAACACCCAGACCCGTCACAGGAATTCCAATTCATCATTTAAATTTCCACTCGGCCGGGAACCGAACCCGGGACCTCTCGGCATAGTAGTCGGTTTCGAACTACGATACAAAACGCCCGACGAATTGTAGCAACTTCATACTAAAAACATAACTAATTGCCTGCATTTTATTGTTTCAGATATAATTAGTCGTTAGAAAACCAACCCAAAGATGGAAACCATATACGACTGGTATAGAGACCTCATTGACAACAAAGGCGGTAAGTGTAATATGTGTTAATAACAAATTGATTTGAACACTTACAATAAATTAATAGTCACAATGTCAAATATAAAAAAGCAGGAAAATTATATGTTTTTTCAAAAGGTCCTTCTTAGTAAAGTCAATAAAACAGAGCGGATTAGCAAACTATTAAGTGCAAAATGTCAATGTTAATTTAACGCNGTTAACGCGCAGACCATATTCAATATTACGCCTCTGTATAAACTCCGGTTTTGCTGACGTCCATATCCTCACTCACAATCACAATAAACTTTGACTACTTCCCACTAATATTTTATGTTTCCACGTCATTGTACGATAAATATGGTCAACTATGCAAATGGAAGAGTAGCAATCGTTGATTCATATTGACACAGACACTCATGCATATATGACAGCATCTCATATTTGTAGTTAGTTTAGCAGCATTTTATTGAAAATACCAACATGAATATGAGAAGCTGAGGCCTTAAGGAAAATAACACATTTTGTAGTGTTTGCAGTTAGTGGTCGAAGTCGACATTGATTTCTAATAATCCAGTGTCAATATTTGTTGTTAACTCTTACGTTCGTTGTTTTTGCTATTGGCAAACCCCTCAAAGTCTACGTAAAACACGCAATCGAAAAATATTAAACCAATATTTTGATCAGTCATTTCAGTCTTGTATTTTACCTGCGATAAAAACATCTGGCTCTACCAATCTGACCAGGATGCTCTTGGAATTACCGTTCTTCCTCTCTCTTCTTCGTAGGCTTAATCCTCCATATGCCTCTGGTATATTAGAGAGGGCTGAGCAGGACGTACTCATGCTCCTGCAGAGAGACTAAAGGACGTCGCACATTTATCAACCTGAAAAGGGATCGTAACCGTATCATCTCGAGGCGGTCTTATCCGCACCGTAACGTAAACGCCTCACTTCGCAATTGACAGCGCGCGAAAGGCGATGACAGCTCGCGAAAGGCGATACGATGTTGATCCCTTTGGGCCTGTCCAGGAGGGCGAATTCTACGCGCGTAGAACTAGAATCCATACGCGCGTTGGCGAGATACTAGAAGCCAATACATTGCGTCCACAAGACACGTGCGAGTTGAAAATTCGCGCGAAAATCTCGTCATACAATACGCTCGTGTTTGCGCGTAGGATTCGCGGCGAATTCGCCCTCCTGGACAGGCCCTTTCCGAGTTCATAAGTCTGCTATGAGCTTAAATCACCTAATGATGATGATACATTTGCTTGTCCCTAGATCCTCGCGTCAAAGACTGGCCAATGATGTCGTCGCCATGGCCGACGTTCGCCGCCTGCGTGACGTATGCGTACTGCGCGCGAGTGCTTGGGCCCCGGCTCATGGCCAACCGAAAACCATTCGAGTTTAGGACTGTGTTAATTGTCTACAACCTTGCACAAACACTCTTCAGTGCCTGGATATTCTACGAAGTGAGTACATTTTATTGCATTATAAATAAATCGTTAGCAAACGATTCGGTGAGTAGGATTCTTGTTTGATGTTCAGACTGAATACATGCCATAAAATATGCAATGGCTTGTCTGATTCTGTTTAATTAAGTTTATTAAATATACGAGCCGTCAGATTTATCATCTGAGATCCAAAAACCGTAACAGGTCTTTCTTGTTATTTGTACCCTTCAAGTACAAAGTGATTTTTTCAAGTGCGTCAACATTTTCTCTTAGGTTTAATAAATCAATGTTTAAAAAAAATCTGTCTGATTTAGTTTATCTAAGACGCCTTACGCTGTTTCTTATAATTTTGGATATACTATACNAAAGAAAGAAAGAAAGAAAAAATGTTTATTCAGTATCAGTGTAGGTACTATTAAAATGTAATTTTAACTCATTGGTTTTGTCTCATATTTGAGGAATGTACTTATCATGAGTAGAAGCTTAGTTTAAAAGGATGCCAACGATTTAAATTTCAATAGGTAGACAAAATTCATAATTCTTAATTATCAAAAATGTTAGCTTTCTCCAGTAACACTGATATTATTATACTGTGACTCATTAAAGTCATCATTGTCAAAAATATTGACAAATCGCGAACTGTCACGGCCAAAAAACTGACACGCGTCCGACCTCCGTAAGCGCCACTGCGCGACTGATTGAGATTGTCCAAGCCGTCATGGGCGATTTTTTCCACATTTTTAAACATAGTAACTAAATAAGACGCAATATAAAAATTTCATCCGTTAAAAGCCCTCAAGTTATTTCTGAACTTTAGTTTAGTAAAAGATTCAGAATCTCAAATCGCTTATCCCAACTAATATTATAAATGCGAAAGTAACTCTGTCTGTCTGTCTGTCTGTCTGTCTGTCTGTTACGCTTTCCCGCTTAAACCTCGCAACCGATTTTGATGAAATTTGGCATAGAGATAGTTTGAGTCCCGGGAAAGAACATAGGATAGTTTTTATCCCGGTTTTTGAAACAGGGACGCGCGCGATAAAGTTTTTCTGTGACAGGCAAAATTCCACGCGGGCGAAGCCGCGGGCGGAAAGCTAGTTTTAAAAATAAAACCATAAATAGAAAACGAATAGAGGTAACTTTGGGAATTTATTCTATCGAGTCAACTTCATCAAATCGTGTTTCCATCCGTTAATAGCCCTAGAAAATATCCTCAACTATGCCCAAAAAAAATCTTAGCCTTTAATTTTACTGTTTAGTACCTCAAAAATGAAAAATGAAAACCTCATTTTCGCCATTTTCTCTGCTACCCGGCCTTAAACAATATTTTCATCTTTCGCAGTATTTAATGAGCGGATGGTGGGGTCACTACAACTTCACATGTCAACTAGTCGATTATTCAAGGACTCCATTGGCAATGAGGGTATGTATTGAAGAGGAGTTTCCTACAAGCCATGTTGTTGTTTAACACTTTGTTGACAATGACTTGTTATTTTTAAATAAATATGATCCAACGTTTAAATATATAATTTACATTACAAAGGAAATGTCTGAGACAAATTCTCGGAATAAAAAGATTCTAGATAAAAAATTGTGTCCAGTTGGAGATGTGTTACACAGAAAATTAGGCATTATCTGCTCGCCACACTGTTTTATTGAGGAAAATGTGTGCTGTCCTTACTATCTTGTAATAAAATGACACGTTATCCTATGAAAATGCTGTCAACAAAATCAGTTATCAGCATACGTCTAGACAGAAGAGTTAAAACGCAGCGCTTTGAATGTGTCTCCGCAAATGACTTCCGCGCGTGCGTAAATCGCCTTCGCAGATCCCAAGTATGTTCGCGGCCTCGAGTTGGTGATTGCAGTTTCATACTCTACATTTCTAGCAATTTAATAATTATTTGCATTACTATGCATATAAAACTCAGATAAATGATTAGGATGTGTAATTACGAGCGATACACGCATATTTTTAACCATCCGTATTTTGGATAGAAAGAAATAGAAGATGAACTTTTCTTACGAAAAAAAACTTGTTACATATAAAAATGAGAAAGTATATTATTAAGAATTATTACTTACAGTCGACTGCACGCCAGACTTAACATTTTTGTTGCATCTAACTTAATACAACTTCATAAGATTTGCATTGCAAGATGTGCCGTAATCTGCGTAAAACTATTTACCCATTTTAAAGTGTATTTATTTTTCCGAATGAAGAAACTCCCAAAGTAATTAAATTGGATAGTAAAAAACGTGATTGTATGTCACATAGATGGCGAATACATGTTGGTGGTACTACTTCAGCAAGTTCACGGAGTTCTTCGACACTCTGTTCTTCGTGCTGCGCAAGAAGAATGAGCACGTGTCCACTCTCCACGTCATACACCACGGGATCATGCCGATGTCCGTCTGGTTCGGGCTCAAGTTCGCCCCAGGTTAGTAACATGGACGCAGCAACTAAATTCCAATGTGCTTACCATGAGTTTACGTTAGGCGTGCTCCTAGCGAGTCGTCAAAAAGTCTGGAAATTTTTGTTCTTGAAAGTAGCCGCTAGGGGCGCTGTACAATTATACATTTAATGACATTTTTTATGTATCTAAGGGAGCGAGCACACCAAACGTAAACTCATGATAAGCACACTGATCGATCGTCAAGTATAATACGCAATACCATTTTTAGACACACTATTCAACATACTCTACAAAAAGAATGACCACGTATCCACTATGTACGTCATCATACCAGTATTCACAATTTTATTCACAACGCCGTTTACATAGTTCCGGGTAAATCTGTCACTCATTCTGGCGTTTCTTTTTGCGTGAGAGGAATGGAAACATTAATAAATTCAGACAACGTTTTTAGAAACGGCCACTTATTGACCTAAAAATCTATACAGGCTGATTTTATCAGTACTTATCCACATTTTTTTAATAAGCTCTATAGAACAATTTCAAAATACAACTTTATCTTAATTATTATTCACGGTATTTTTCGCGAAAAAAATTATTGAAAAAGGTTAAGGCTTATTTTCACGTCCCATTATGTCTATTAAGCTTTTTAGTAAACTGTTCGTATTTTTCTATGAACGAAGCAAATTAACCACGTGCATGAGCCAATTTTGAAACAGCGCGCAGCGGATAGAAATAATTAAATATGAAAAAAAATGTTGTTTTTTTCACGTAAATCGATTAAGTTACTGATTCTGAGTCGCTCCTAAAAATTTGGATATTGATAACAAAATCACCCTGTATAAACTGTCTGACAGGATTTTTTTGTTTTATTTTCCCCGAGTAGTTTTAAGAGCCAATGTTTACATGAACGTGGATTATTACCTGCGTCATTTATGTATTATTAGCTACCTAATGACAAAGTGGAAGGTGTGAACATGAAACGGATTTCCGCCCCTTGTTCTTTTCTTTCAAGTCATCACAACACACCCGGCTCGACAATATTTATCTTTTCACCTTCGGATTCACCGAAAGAAATTCAGCTTGTCACAGATCCTCTAACGCCCGATTCCCATATTCAATCCTTGTCCAAATCCGGATTACAACTGTCAAATTGAATTCAGTTTTAGATTATATTTCCAAAATTTTCGATGCATTTACACTTTAATATTGTTTAAATAGTCTTATAAACAATATAAAAATGTAAAAACATCAAAAACCGCAGTTATTTTGGTCAAAAACATATTAAAATTTGACAGTTGACAATCCAAATCCGTATAATTTGGATTAGGATTGAATATAGAAATCCAGCATAAGTTAATCAGATGTATAAACAATAATACTGGTAAAGTTTCATCAAAATCCATTCAGTAGTTTTTGCGTGAAAAAGTAACATACATACATCCACATCCACAAACTTTCGCATTTATAATATTTATTAGAATTTTCGATGCGACAACCAGTCAAGTGATCATGTGAAGAAAATCCTCATAATCTAAATATGCATTTGAACTATATTATTATTATTACAGTTGCTTTTGTACAGAAGTTAATATAAAGAGATTATTTACTATTTTATTTTAATAAAACAACCGTGATGTTATGAAAAAATAAGGCTAATGATAATTAGCCTCCTTCAAAAATACTCTGTGGCAAGGTAATAAAAGAAGTACAATTTAAAAAACTATTAATAAATTAACCCACTGATTTAAATTAACTAAAAAAAAAAGAAACAACAAAAAAAGATTAGGCTTAAGTTAATTACACCCGATACCCGAAACATGCATCAGGATTTAAGAAACTTTAATATGTAAAGCGATGACTGTACATGAATTAATAAAAATAAGACGAGAATGAAGTCTACTTTAAAGTTGCTATTAGTTAAATCTCTTTAAAAATTGCCTACTACATAATATTATATTGAAAAAAAAATCCTTGAAACTACGTGTACAGTAATACGTTATAGATATTGTTTTCCATGTTTTCTATCTTTTGTCCTTCAAACTTCTCTTTCTTTGTTTTTCAACCGACTTCAAAAAAGGAGGAGGTTCTATGTTTGTTACGCGATAACTCCGCCAATTATGAACCGATTTGAACAAATCTTTTTTCGGCGTATAGGTAATACCTCAAGGGTGGTCCGATTTAAATTTAATAATAGAAAAAACAACCCCCAAGGGTGGAAAATTGGGGATGAACTTTTTTATACGCAATATCTCCGCCGATTATAAATCAATTTGAACGAATATTTTTTTGTTGAATAGGTATTATCAAAAGGGTGGTTTCATGCGAATTTGAAGAAAATATTTCACCCCCAAGGGTGAAAAATTGGGGATGAACTTTTTTATACGCAATATTTTTAATTTTTAGTTTTTTTTTGTGTTCACGCATTTGAAGTCGGTTTTATTTTTTTAAAAAGTTAATTATCTATCTTGTGTTTTTTTATAATGTAGGTATATGAAAAGTTATTGAAGAAAACCTTTGTTACATTATTTTCTTTTTCTTGTGGTTATCCACAATTTATATTTTAAACTGCATTCGTATGCATATTAGATGAACCCAACGTCTATTTAAATTTTTGGGAAAGAAAAATCGTCAAAAAATCCCATCAATGTCGGTAAATACAGGTTTCCCGACCACCCTGTATAACCTTTCAAATGATACCTTCGCATAATTATGAAACTCGCATCGATCGCATATTTTTAAACTATGGCCTTGTGTGATATATTTCCGCTTGGAAGTGACCCCAAAGAACAAGTTTTCGCCATACACGACATACGTAAACGTGCCGTCGTTTAATTCAAATATCCGTTATTTGCAATTATAATAAACCACGTGGTGATATATTGGTCAAACTCGTACTTATGACTTACGATGGATAGGATTTATGATCTTCAGCTGTATATCCCCCTAAACTTTTACATAAACATATTTAGTTATCATTTATATCTCTAGAAAAAGTAATAGTAAACTGACAAACTGTAGGTATTGAAAGAATTAAGAAAGGGAGTTTGGAAAACTTGTTAATTTACACCATGTATCTGAAATTATTATAAAACCATTCCTTTTCTTCAATTCTAGAAGAGTTATATCCACTCATCACTCAGTAAGAAACTGAGAATAGTAAAATGACTTTTCCTGTAGGTAAATTAACTATTTCAAAAATAATTAGTACTCGCTCGCAGTAACTGCCGGAGTCCATACAAGCTTGAAAAAGTGGTTTTTCTTCGCAATTCCCACCCTATAAAATACTCGAAATATTAAAAATGTGTATTTTATCAATGTTACACAGTTAAAGATACTAATTATTTGAATGTTTTCACTTTGCAGGTGGCCACAGCACTTTCTTCGCGCTGTTGAACACTTTCGTCCACATAGTAATGTACTTCTACTATATGGTGTCAGCAATGGGGCCCAAGTACCAGAAATTCATCTGGTGGAAGAAGTACCTCACCGCCTTCCAGATGGTAAGTTTTGATAGTATTTCAAATGTTACCAAACTTTTATCCGAGAATACTCATGGTATAACAGGCACATTGACAGTTTCAGTACATTATGGGAAATATGTCAAAACTGTCAATTTATTCTGAGATTAATATTTACTCTTGTTTGGTCGAATCCACTCTAAATAGATCATATTGTAATTATATTATATTTTATATAATAACTAGCTGACCCGGCGAACTTCGTACCGCCTTAGCGTAGAGATTTTCTTAATATTTTTTTCCGTAAGAACCATCCTTGGACTTCCACAAACATTTAAAAAAAAGAATTATCGAAATCGGTTCAGCCGTTCACACGTGATGCCGTGACAACGCGAAACGGGTTTCATTTTTATATATATAGATTATGAAGTTAAACAATAAAATAGCTTAACTACTAAACGCATTAACGATTGACTGATCCACACTAAAGCATTTAAATCCACGTTATTACGTTGTAACTAGATAACTGCTTCACTGGTATAACTGGCTTTCATAAAAAAAATACTTTTATTTTTTTATACGTATTCTAAGCGACATAATACATTTTAAATTGTTCTTCTATCAATATGATATACTAGCTTCAATCATAATAATATAGTTATCTATTTATTAACATCTCAACTTGCACGATTCGGAGAGAGATTTCACCATGACATTTAATTTTAAAGGCAAAATCGATCGTAGGCTATAGGAGATAGTTAATATAAATTGCGTACTTTATCTTAACCTTGTTAATTAATAAGTTTTTATAAATTTATAAGTTTTTATAAAATGAACCTAAATTAATATTTTTTATGGAATTATTATCGAGTTCAAGTATTTTCGTATTAAATCAATTAAATATAATAATTTAAGATACTACTTGTGTCTTAACGATATCATTATAACAGATTAGTAATGTAATTTGCGTGTTCTTATGATTCGAGACTTTTTGTGTAAGCAAGTATTTATGTTTAAACCCTAGAACGTAAAGAATTAGCAATTTATCATTTCTACTGATCTCTCGTAATAAAAAGCTTGTGTACCTTTAAATATAAAAGGCAACAAATTTCCGCAGTTACTGACGTCAATTCTAACGACCAGTAACGTCATCACAAAACCAACATAGTGGTCATCCAAACCCGTGCGTTAATCCTTCTTTTTTGTCTCTTTTTAGTCCTCCATCAATACGCGAAATAACCATAGCTGGGCATTAACTCGTTAATCCGTTAATCGTTAATTAACGAAGTTAACATTTCTATTAACGGATTAACTTTTAAGTTAACTTCAAAAAAGGTTAACGGACTCGTTAACTTCCGTTAAATTATCCTAAGTCCGTTAATCGTTAATCCAGTACCTACTATTTACCAAAAAGATACAGCAGGCACGCTGAAAAACGCGTTCTGATAAGTACGTTCGGGCTTCCACCCGATCACTAACGACACATTTGTTAGTAGGTATGTGTGGGACACTCTTGCAACTGAATTTAAGACCAGTTTTCCTCAACCGATTGAGCTGAAATTTGGTATATTTATATAAGTACGATGTCAATGCAATGTTATGGTACTATTGAGCTGGTCTGATGATGGAGTCATGAGGTGGCCAAAGGAACTCCTAAATGAAACGGCGGCATCGCATCGAATTTGGGTTCGTTGGATTTGTCTTTTCGAGCACTTTAGTACTAGATGATGTCCAGGGTCCTGATGATGGAGTCAGGAGGTGGCCATAGGAATTCCTAAACGAAACGGTGGAAACTTATCGAGTTTGGGTTTGCTGGATTTGACTTTTCGAGCACTTCGGTGCTAAATTATATTGTAATTGAACCAAGGCTCTGAGATTGAGATACTACTAAAAAGTGTAAAATAAAATTATAATAATTAAAAAACTTTTTTAAAAACAAGCTTTTATTCTGAAATGCAGTTGTACTAAAAAGACAGACAGACAGACAGAGTTACTTTCGCATTTATAATATGTATTATATATTATATTTTACTAGCTTTCCGCCCGCGGCTTCGCCCGCGTGGAATTTTGTCTGTCACAGAAAAACTTTATCGCGCGCGTCCCTGTTTCAAAAACCGGGATAAAAACTATCCTATGTTCTTTCCCGGGACTCAAACTATCTCTATGCCAAATTTCATCAAAATCGGTTGCGAGGTTTAAGCGGGAAAGCGTAACAGACAGACAGACAGACAGACAGACAGACAGACAGACAGACAGACAGAGTTACTTTCGCATTTATAATATTAGTTGGGATGTAATAATTATGAAGTTGAACAATAAATTGACATTAAACAATAAAACAGCTTAACTACTAGACGCATTACGATTGACTGGTTAGNTTGTACTAAAACTAAAAAAAAAATTGACCAAGTGTGTGTCGTACCACGCGCAGTGTAGGGTTCCGTAGTTATCCGTCGTTACCATAATATGTATATTTCAAGAGCAAGCAATTACTTCATCTAAAGTCACTTTTAATATTTTCTTCTTAGGAATTTTTATTATAGTCTTTTTCACCTAAGATGATCCGTATGACGTTTCGAGTTTGAAAGATTTAGAGATGTCACATAACTAAACCATAGCGATTTATCAATCGATTTTTTTCGAAGAGTTAGTAAAACCTACTTTTAGAGAAATATTTTGTATAGGTGTCATTTAACAAAAAACATGTTTTTTTTTAATTACTAATATTATTGTAACAATTTTTTATTGATAATATTCAAATTTCATGGTTCTTGTTCAAAAAAACGATTCCTAAAAAGTACTGGTTCTGTTTCTTTAAATTAAAAACTATTAATTTATTTTTAATGCGTTTATTAAAGTCAATAATCGAAAAATATAGTTGATTTTTGTGATGTTTTTAATAACTAAGCATTCACTTCAATCGATTAATGAACCGCGGAAATAATCGATTTTATTATACAAGAAATACCCCAGCACTAAATCTATTCCGTTTCACACATTGCGTATACATTAAATAAAAAATATTTTTACATCGTATTTAATTAAAATATAATCAATAAACTCAGATTTTACTATATATGTCAAGACAAGGTAGTTATTTTTTTTTATTATATTGCTAATAAAATACAAATATTTTTTCAAAAATATTCTGCATATGTAGTATGCGTAATATGGATAACCTTGAAGTGTCATACGGATCATCTTACGTGAAAAAGACTATAGGTATGAAATTTAATATATGAGTAAAACGACTATTACTCCTAAACTAATTGATCTATCCTAACCGCTATAGTTTTCCTTGAAAGTTCATAAAGAACACTATTATCATGATTTTTTCGGATTTTTCAAACCAACAGTTTAGTTTTTAGTCCTACTCGAACAAACATTTTCACTTTAAACTTTAACATTTTGCTAACGGATATCTAAATCNATTAAATCTTTCACTGGTATAACTGGTTTTCATACAAAAAAATACTTTTATTTTTTTTATACATATTCTAAGCGACATAATACATTTTAAATTGTTCTTCTATCAATATGATATACTAGCTTCAAACATAATAATTATAGTTATCTATTTATTAACATCTCAACTTGCACGATTCGGAGAGAGATTCACCATGACATTTAATTTTAAAGGCAAAATCGATCGAAGGCTATAGGAGATAGTTAATATAAATTGCGTACTTTACAATCTTAACCTTGTATTAATTTATAAGTTTTTATAAAATGAACCTAAATTAATATTTTTTATGGAATTATTATCGAGTTCAAGTATTTTCCTATGAAATCAATGAAATATAATAATTTAAAATAATACTTGTATTGTTACTTGTGTGTTAACGATATCATTATAACAGATTAGTAATGTAATTAGTGTGTTCTTATGATTCGGAATTGTTTGTGTAAGCATGTATTTATGTTTAAACCCTAGAACGTAAAGAATTAGCAATTTATCATTTCTACTGATCTCTCGTAATAAAAAGCTTGTGTACCTTTAAATATCAAAGGCAACAAATTTCCGCAGTTAACAGCATTTACTGACGTCAATTCTAACGACCAGTAACGTCATCACAAAACCAACATAGTGGTCATCCAAACCCGTGCGTTAATACTTCTTTTTTGTCTCTTTTTAATCCTCCATCAATACGCGAAATAACATAACCACATCGCGTGCAAGAATGATAAACACACTCATATTTTTACACTTATAGCCAATATGTATAAATGTATTGTAGCAATAACAAATATTTTCCTATTTCTGTAATGTTAAATAGTAAGTATATCTTGCTTTGCTCAGTGAATAAAACTGTTGATGTTGTATGACTGTTGAATGGAAACTGCATCCTTAAAAGTTAAGGAGTTAAACTAACTCTAAGGTTTATCCTAATTCCTAAGGTTAGGAATCATAAACGAAATATTTTGTTTGATGTATTTAAAATTATTAGATAATAATTAATTTAATTAAACTCCTCGCAATATTGGCCAAAGACCTTGAAAATGAGAAATTACTGTATTATTGATGCCGTAACCATGGTCTACAATGTTGCTTCATTTCTTAAGATATGGGAAAGTACAGCGCCACAATGTTAGTCATATGAATGTTCCATGATTAACGCATTAAATGTAGTGTGTTGCCACCGAAAGCAATATTGACAAAAATGTTCTCTTATGGTATAAATAATGGTGGGTAATTCGGTTGTTACCGAGTCGATTGTCGCAAGTGCATCGCCATCGCAGTCAATATTTCTCTTTAAAACTTTTACCGTTGTTTCCTTTTACAAACCTATGGACCTAGCCATCACAGTTCCTGAAAAATAACTCTTAAAACCAGAAAATAAGCATAGCTTCCTGCCCTTCAGGTCCAGTTCGTGATGATCTTCACGCACCAACTGCAAGTCCTGTTCCGGCCGTCGTGCCAGTACCCGCGCGTATTCGTGCANAAATAACATAACCACATCGCGTGCAAGAAAGATAAACACACTTATATTTTTACATTTAAAGCCAATATGTATTGTAGCAATAACAAATATTTCACTATTTCTGTAATGTTAAACAGTATTTCTTGCTTTGCTCTGTGAATAAAACTGTTTATGTTGTATGATTGTTAAATGAAAATTGCATCCTTTATTAACTATTAAGTTAAGGAGTTAAACTAACTCTAAGGTTTATCCTAATTCCTAAGGTTAGGAATCATAAACGAAATATTTTGTTTGATGTATTTAAAATTATTAGATAATAATTAATTTAATTAAACTCCTCGCAATATTGGCCAAAGACCTTGAAAATGAGAAATTACTGTATTATTGATGCCGTAACCATGGTCTACAATGTTGCTTCATTTCTTAAGATATTCAACATTCTTGGGAAAGTACAGGGCCACAATGTTAGTCATATGAATGGTCCGCGTGGTGATTGACGCATTAAATGTAGTGTGTTGCCACCGAAAGCAATATTGACAAAAATGTTCTCTTATGGGATAAATAATGGTGAGTAATTCGGTTTTTACCGAAAGACACCATTATTGACACAGATATGTTGGCTTTGAAGGAAATGTTACCGGAAAGAAAATTGGAAATAAAACGGCAATCATTATTTCACTGTCGCAAATCACAATATTGCATCGCCATCGCAGTCAATATTGCTCTTTAAAACTTTTACCGTTGTTTCCTTTAAAAACAGCCTAGGTCCACTACAGGTACTGAAAAATAGCTCTTAAAATCAGAAAATAAGCATAGCTTCCTGCCCTTCAGGTCCAGTTCGTGATGATCTTCACGCACCAACTGCAAGTGCTGTTCCGGCCGTCGTGCCAGTACCCGCGCGTATTTGTGCACTGGATCGCTCTCCACGGGTTCCTGTTCTTGTTCCTCTTCAGCGACTTCTACAAGGCGCGCTACAACAGCAAGAAGGCCAAGTCGAAGAAGATGACCAACGGCCTCTGTATGGTGAGTGCATATTTTTAACGCTATCGCTAAACGTGCTAGTGGGATTTTTTGCAGTAGGAATTATTTACACATTACTTACATTGATACTCGAAGTTCTGCAGTAGTCAGTCGCCAGTAAACGTCGATAAATAAANTAAATAAAGTTATGTCACAATAATAGACTAATCGATGTTAACAACACTGTTTCTCGAAACAAAGGTGCCCGTAATTGTGGCAACTTAACAATAGTCAATGCAAATTGTAGTAATTAGTAACGTAATCGTAAACATTCTTTTATTTTCTATGCTAATGGACGTGTATCGGCGATAATTTGATTTGAATTAAATACAGTGGCGGCGCAAGAACTAAACTTAAAGTAGGCGGGCAAGGTACAATTCGCGAGACCCTCTGATGGAGCAAGAAGGGAATATAAATTTTAAAAATTACTTAAAATTAGACAGTTGTTTATTCTATAGAAAACAAACCTAAATTTTTGCTTATATTCTTTAGAACACATCATAAAAAGATTATCAGAAATATCGATTACATATTTCATTCATATTATGTGAATGTTCATTTCGTGCCCCGAAGAGTGGAATATCTTCAAGTTATGATTAAATTCTAATGTATTAATTATTAAAAAAACCTTGTGGCGTGTAGGTTCTTTTGAATTTTCCATACGTTTCAAATTTATTTTCGACTCTGAGGCGCGAGGCCCTTTTGCACCGCCCATGCCCAAGACTTGTGCCGCCTGTAATTAAATACCTACTTGTACCGTAATGTATATTCATTTGGGTTCTGATTTGACATTTTATTGTATTTAATTAATTGAATCGCCACTGTATGTAACTGAATTACGAATAACACTTATTTGTTTTACAATCGAACCTGTGTTTACACGGTTTTTACAATGATCGTACAAGGAATAATATCAAACTTTAAACTTTTGTATACCGTTACGCCTTCACCGTTGCCGACTATTGGAAAAACACCGTTTCTTGCATATTAATCATAATGTCTAAAAATATAAAGATGTAACCGCAAAACTTGAGAACCTCGGAGAGAATATCCGCAATATTTTACATGTTAAAAAAGTAATACATATGTCTTTTTTTTAACTATTGACAGAAATATGTCTAATTAATTGTCTTGTATTAGCATTTAACTTGCCATTGTTGAAAACATATTTTTTTTATCCCAACTATTAATATTATAAATGCGAAAGTAACTGTCTGTCTGTCTGTCTGTCTGTCTGTTACGCTTTCCCGCTTAAACCTCGCAACCGATTTTGATGAAATTTGGCATAGAGATAGTTTGAGTCCCGGGAAAGAACATAGGATAGTTTTTATCCCGGTTTATGAAACAGGGACGCGCGCGATAAAGTTTTTCTGTGACAGACAAAATTCCACGCGGGCGAAGCCGCGGGCGGAAAGCTAGTTTTTTTATAAATCTTTAGACAATTAGACAATTTCACACATCGCCAGCTAGCCCCAAAGTAAGCAACTTAATGCTTGTGTTATGGGTGCTAGCTAATTTTATTCATTTTTTGGCTTTCAAGGTTTGCGTTTAGCTCTTCTAACTTGTATGTTGATTAAAGACAAGGACTTTTGTTAATTTAAGATGTTTAATCAATTCCTGTTCCTCTCCGCAGGCTGTCATGGACGAGAACAATCTAAGCGTGAAGAACGGCTACAAGCAAGAGGCTGGTTCGGAGATGGGAGCGTCGTACGCGTCGTCCGCCGCCGACGCCTTCGTGCGCAAGCGGCCCGTGTCGTAAGCCGCCCGGCGCTGATCTGAGACTGATTCCAGAGGGAACCTCACCGCCGACTTCATCGATCTTTTGTAAATAAATCTCCAGCCTCAGGCTCAGTGAATCACCTCGGCCGTATGGACTCGATCCTTATGTCCTTTCAACTCACGAATCCACTCCAGTGGGGTCGGCGAACACCCGAACGCCTACGATTAGCTTTAAGGTCTCCGATACCGGGCGCGGAGCCGGAGGGATGGGGCCGTATCACAAACGTTTACTACGAGTGCTGACGAATATTCGTCACTCACCTCGGCCCGGTAGCCAGTGAGCCGCGTGGGACCGTGGTGGCGGCCGGGTCGCGTGGATGCTTAATTACCCTTAGTGAAGTGCATTCCGCTCTTCCCGTGTCATGTTGCTAATTCGTTCCAAACGCATTGAGGTCTGACTGCGACGAATCTGATGACTGATTTATTTAAAAGTGACCTCTTTTAGGCTATATTATTCGTCAATAATTTGCGCAGAAAATGACGTTGCCAGTTGCAAAAATTCGTCAGCAGATATGTCGCGATCGGGCCTCGGTACCCGCGGTCGACGCCGATCCTAGGAGCGTGCCTTAATCATTCCGCCGCGTAGGCTGAATCGTTTTGTAATAATGTTCCCACTTCCGACGCACATTACGAATGTTGGGGCACTTTCTATTTGATTCTATTAAATATTAGAACAATTTGTTAACTTTATGACGACCACATTTTATCGAAACATTTGGAACAAATATTTTTAATGCACAAAGTCATTCCAGAACTTACGTGGATGATGAGCTGATACTTTGTCATTTTAAGTACAAAGAGTGTAGGGACTGAATGATAGCATTTTATGCATTGTTATATCTTGATTGATTCGCTATCCAGCTTGTATTTCTGTAACTTTATTTATATTAATGAATTGTTTGTAAACTTATTTGATCAGTCGGTCTTGTTAACCTGTCACAACACAATAAGTAAGCGTAGGTGAAGTGAGAAGGGCATTTTGTATGTGTATATTTTTATTATAAATGAATTAGCTGTTAAATCATTTAAGGTACTTGGAGGTTAACGGATTTATTTGTAAATATAACTTTGTTACGGAGTTTGCTGGTTTTATGTAATTATTAGGTTTAATGGGACTAGTTACCAAACTCTGTCTTGGCTATTGATGAATCATTAGCTGCATTTTTATGTTGTTGCACTGTGCTCAAGTTTTATATTTTTATAATCTCGAGTTCTTAAATAAATCATACGTATCTTGTTACACATATAAACTTGTTAATACCTTTTTTGTAACAAATCGAACAATGAGGACAACTTCTTGGATATATTGTTGCACTTTTTTAGAAGATTTATAGCTACGTAAGTAATTCTCTAAGAAAGTGTTTTAATTTTTTAACAAATGCTACTTACTACAAAACTGAGGCAAACACCCGAGCATTTGTATTCTTCTCGAATGGTATGTTAGTTATTCTGGGAGTCGATTTTGAATATTACCAATATTTTTCGAATATTTCGTGAACTTGCTGAACGATTAGTGATTTGCAAACAATGAGGGTTTTCGCGATTGAAAAATCCGCCAGATGGCAATACGTAGACGTGAGGTCCAAATGCTGCATGATTGGTGGATTTTGACATATCTGTCAATGTCATGTCAAAAATAACCAATCATGCAGCATTTGGACCTCACGTCTACGTATTGCCATCTGGCGGATTTTTCAATCGCGAAAGCCCTCATTGAACAAAAATTAATTGTCGTAAAAACATTGGTTCAATGAAAGCCATTTACATTAAATATATTTTTTAATTGTTTAAGTGTTTACGTTGTTTTATTCGCGTGTATGTGATGTGATACAAAATCGACTCCCGGCTCGAATGCACAGTGTGGGCGTCTCATCAAGATGTGTAGTATTGTTTGTATCACGTTTGGTGTGTCGATGCTTTGGATGTCGCAAGTGTGGTGAGTGCCGGTAGCTTGGCGCTAGATCTGCTCAAGTATTGCTGTGTATTCACTCTTTTGCATCTTTATTTATTATTTTAATAAAGGATTTTACAGAAATGATGTGTTTCACTGGAAATGTCTTGCGTGCCAATAAATGAATCATCCCCGTCCATACCTTGTTGTTTCGCCATGAAATACCTGCGGTATTTAAAACCTTGCCGACTTTAAAATCAGAACGGTCCAAAGGTTAGGACAAACAAATCATTGTGGTTAAGAATCGCGTTACATCAACTAATTGATATAGGTAATTAATTAATTACACTTTTATACATCACCTGTCACAGACGATTAGTAGTTTCAAATACACCTAAATATATTTGGAATCGGTGTCAAAGTTTATATCGTCTTCTGTTAAATTGGAAATGATGATGATGATAGTTGTGATGACGGTACCTACTTACTAACTACGAAGAGTTATCACATCTCACAAGATCCAAAAGGTGGGAAGAATATTAAATGGGAGCAAAGAACTGGTCTAATAATAGATTCGAAATGAGGTTGACTTCCTGTAGTTTATTTTACAAAAAATAAGTTAATATCTCAGAGCTTGATCTTGCTGCTTTCGGTCTTTGAACTTCAAATGAGCACTTAACTAAGTATTAGGCAAGCATGAACTGCAGTCAAACGCCTGCTTATCTATACTTATAATAAATCTGTAGAGAGGTCAATTCTGTACATGAAATATATTTTCAAAATAACTATCAGGGGGTGATTAGTGATCGATACTGATGCCAAAAATGCAATCAGTAAAATTTTTGTCTGTCTGTCTGTCTGTCTGTATGTTCCTTATAGAAACAAAAACTACTCGACGGATTTTAACGAAACTTGGTACAGTTATTCTTCATACTCCTGGGCAGGTTATAGTATACTTAAGAATTCCCACGGGAACGGGAATTAGCGGGAAAATCCTTTTGTATGCAAAATCTAACACTTTAGTTAGACGCTTGAAATTTGGCATGCAGGTACCTTAGTAAACTTTAAGCTTAGTTACAACAGGATATTGCAAAAATTCCCACGGGAACGGGAGTTAGCGGGAAAAACATTTGTATGAAAAAACCTAAACCGCGTAAGATAGACGCTTGAAATTTGGCATGCGGGTACCTTATAGTAAACTTAAAGCTTAGTTACAACATGATATTGCAAAATTCCCACGGGAACGGGTGTTAGCGGGAAAAAACATTTGTATGAAAAAATCTAAACCGCGTAAAATAGACGTTTGAAATTTGGCATGCAAGTACCTTAAACTTACAGCTTAGTTACAACAGGATATTGCAAAATTCCCACGGGACCGGGAGTTAGCGGAAAAAAACATTTGTATGAAAAATCTAAACCGCGTAAGATAGATGAAGGGGGTAAAACGGGATCCACGCGTAGGTACGAAGTCGCGGGCGGCCGCTAGTAGTCGTATAAAACTATTAAAGTTTTCATGTAGAAACATATTAAATTAAAATATTTCTTTCTGTTTCTTTTTACAATGTGATGTGCAATAAAGAGTATTTATTATTATTATTACATTTGTACGCTTTGGAGCTCACATATTATTATTATTATTAACATTTTTTAAATGATGCTCTAAAGAAACTAGTGGTCTTTGGTTTGAAAACGCCTGAACACTAATTTCAGCAATATTTACCTGAGCGTCTCTCACTGCTCACACTTAGCAATAACACTTACCTTCTAAGACGATGTCGTTAAAAGCAAATGGCACTGAAACATTTTGTAAAATTTGGTGAAACTGAAAAAAAATTACAAGTGCTTACTAAGTATCTCATAATATTATTGTCTATTAAAGCAAATTAAATCTAAAAATGTAATTAGGTAAACAATGGACTTAGTGTGAGACACTAATGTTTTATGAAGATCTAGATATATTTATATGAAGGCAGGACCTTCCTAGACATCTATCACAGTGCTTAGACTGAATAACGTTACGTGCCTACCTACTACGTACTAGCTTACGATTATTTAAATTTTGGTGGGTTTTCTGAGTTTCTTTACCAAACATACTGCGCGCTTATCGTAACTAGATTTTATTACGAATTGGTTTTCGATATGCATAGAAGCATGATGTGTTTATAGTATAATCGTTCGGTTGTGAAAAACTACGATGTTATTGTGCTCACACAATGTCGATCGTGAGGCACCAAGATGAAAATCTCTACCTAAAACGAACCCCGGCAGGCTTTTTACATAGGCATAACGACATTATATGTCGTTTGTTGGCATTACTTAATATGTAAAAAGAAAGAGAACTACATTCAAAGATTTTCTAAAATTCTTCGAAAATTAACCACCATACCATACAATTTTCTGTAAATAATTAAAATAATTTAAGATTTCATGGTTTTCCTTTCATTTGATTTATCAAGTTTGTTAGAGTGATTTCATCCTTATACTTAACCCTAACGATCGATGCAATAAAAATACAGGGTGTAATTTTTAACAAATTTTAGTTGGTTTGATTCCCGGGTGTGGCAAGCAAATTTTTAGAAATCTTTGAATGTAGTTCTTTTTCTTTTCCTAAATTAAGGAATGTTTCCTTTGAGTAAAATTTTGTATCTACAGTATTAAGAGTACATTCCCTCCAGGTGGCATTACAAAATTCCACCCTGTATATTTGGATCCTCCTATTCTTTTTTTTACTGCGAAACATAGCGTCCAAGTAGCATCTCCATTAATCAAATTCAATATAAGTAAATTGGTGATTAATACATCAAAGAAATTAATTTTAACTCAGCTTATGAGTTTTCCTACTGGAATTTAAAGTTCTAAAGCGGATTTAACTACTACTTACAGTTACTTACCTACCCTACTAGACTAGGCTGTTAAATGTACAAAACAGGTTGTTATGATGAATTTTGTAAAGTAGTTATTTAAATATTTACTCTAAACACAAAATTTAACTAGTTAGCTACGGGCGTCAAGTAAAATAGCTATGTTATTGCAGATGATTGGTCTATTGGGAAACTCATAAATGTGGCCGGTTACCAGGACACCGTCCTTGCCTTTACATCGCATATTAAGCGGTCAAAGAGTTGCAGATCTTAAACACACTAAGTAAGCTATTTTAATACTTTTGCTTAGGTTTAACTTTAGCTCTCATAATAAGTTAGTAGGTATCTAGATGAAAGCCACATAAAAGCAATCTAGATGTAATAACTACAAATTAATCAATCCTACCTACAAGAGTTTCTTAGGGTGGGTGGGTTGCACCCAGTGGCGGCGTAAGGCGTAGGCGACGTGGGCCACCGCCTACGGCCTCGCGGAACAAGGGGCCTCGCGCATCAAAAATTTTGCTCACATGTCAAATTCAACTTTTAAATACTATTAAATACTAGCTTTTGCCCGCGGTTTCACCCGCGTGAAATTTAGTAGGTATGGTACAGATCGTCATAAATTATAGCCTATATGTTAATCTGGGTTATAAACCGTAATACTGTAAAGTTTCAACAAAATCCGTTCAGTAGTTTTTGCGTGAAAAAGTAACAAACATCCAGACATCCAGACATCCAAACATCCAGACATCATGACATCCAAACTTTCGCATTTATAATATTAGTAGGAGTAGGATAAATTATTGATAGCTAAACAATGTAGTTAAATTTTTTTTTTCCAAACAAATTCAGCCATAATCAGACACAAAATTAAGCAACAACACGGTTTTAAGTGACAAACATTATTCTTTGGCGCATAATTCCTTTAAAAATAATCACTGAATCAAGAAATCAGAAACTGTCAAAGAATAGACCATTGACCCGTTTTTTTAATTATTTCATAAAATCCGTCTTCAGGTCGCCACAGAACAAGGCCTCGCGAAATCTGTCTTGCCCACATCAAATTTAGGTCTTGCCCCGCCACTGGTTGCACCATCTTAGTACTTTAACTTTGACAAACGTCAAAAATCTGTCAAACTCCATACAAAAAGCACCAGTTATCGTCATAGTTACCGTCAAAGTTAGGTGATGCAACTCAGCCTTAGACATGAAAAACGTTCTACATTCTTAACTATAAGTAGATAATCCATTCAAAATCTAAATCAAACATAGCAAACGCTTCCGTATACGATTATTTATATGTTGTACCTAGTTTATGAGCACAACCAAGTTTGCAACCCTGAAAACCCTGTGCTACTACTAAGGTTCTTGAATTCTGTATGACTTTGCCCGTTTTCACCATCAATCCCCAATTTTTAAGTGACCCCTATAAAAACAAAATGCCTGTTATGTGTTACCATAGGGGTCACTTAAAAATTAGGGATTGATGGTGAAAACGGGCATTAGGTAACTATTTCAGGTTTTGTCAACCTGTCCCTTACATCTCGTGTCATACCAAATTATCATATCTTTATGTGCGTAACTAAGTATATAAATTATAACGGAAAAATACATCTTGGGAAGTTCGTAACCACACACCCGCAAACGCCTTGACGTCCTGCTGACTCACCAGTTCACCACTTGACTAGGTACTATAATATTCTAAATATTCATCTCATTGTAACAAAAATCTTTGACTCGACGTCTTCTTTACTTAGAATAGCCGGAATGCAAAAATCATTTGATTTTTCTACCTCCGTTGTGATGTCTTCCAGCTTATGCATTTGATAGAGCTTACAGAACTAGGATTATTATGCTTCATACGTGCGTAGACTTATTTATGTAGGTACTTAGCCTTAGTTTATATCGGAAAGAACATCTCGGAAAGTTTGTAACCACACACCCGCTAAAAAGCTCATGTCCTGACTCACAACATGGCCTATTAAAATATTCACCACATTCTAGCAAGACTTCAACTCATTAGAGCGCGTATTGTACAGAATTTTAATTCACCACAAATGTTATTCTTTGTTCGGAAAATTACTAGTTAATACTATACCTATGTCTCAGCATAATCTTATAGCTGAATAACTTATTATAAATTGCTTTTCAACAACAATGTTTCAAGCAAAGCACCTATAAGGTGTGAAAATATACAATTTTATTAAAAAAAAAAGCAAGCAAGCAAGCTTTCAAGAGGAGAGCGTATCTTCACCTTAACCCTCCGTGTACGAGGTGACTAAAAGTTACGTCCCGTACCAGGTGGGGTATGACACACCCCAATATACAAAGTGATAAAATTTTCATTCAACATTTTTTTAGGTGGAATTTAATATTTAATATTGATTGTTTACGTATGCTAATTAGGTTTAAGAAATTCTCTGAGCTGAAAATATGTATTTTAACATTTTTATCATAAAAAAACAAAAAGCCACAATTTCTGTTGTTCTTGTAATTTAGGAATCAGTTTCCTATGTATAATTTTTAATTAGTGCCTTTAATTATGACAACCGTTTTTATTTAACAAAGTACAAGTATTTACTTATAATTTAAAAGATAATTAAAAACTGGAAGGGTATAAATTTGTTTTGACCATCGGTTTTCAATTTACCACAATTCTGATGAAAGAAAATGAGTATGCTCAATGCATAAAATGGGAGCGTAACAATTTTATTTATTTTTTAAATATGTTATTCCATTTCAGTAGCCCATAAATTGTATCACCAAGTATAAATTGTAGCCCATAAGTGTATGTTCACATACATCTTCGGATCTCAGTACTAAACTTCCAGATTCGCACTAAAAGTCATCTCATTTGACTAAAAGTGCTTGAAAATTTCAGATACCGTAAAAATCACGAAAAATAATATTTGTATTGAATTTTATTCAATTTACAAAGCTAAAAATATATAAATTACACCAAAAGTGTTACATTTTTTTTTAAACTTTTTAACAACGTCCCGTACCAGGTGGGGTGTGTGACACCCACACGCACTTTAAAGGCATGTAACTCAGTTGGAAGTCACCGCTGGACTGATTTTGCAACGCTGATCGAAGCAGAAGTGTCATAATTCCAGCTACTGAGAATTTCAAATTCGGCACTTGCAAATTTTTAAAATTGTGGCTATTTTTAAAGGACTGGGGTGTGTCACACCCCACCTCGTACAGCGAGGGTTAAAAGGCCGGCAACGCACCTGTAACACCCCTGGGTCTGCGGGTGTCTATGGGCGACGGTAATCACTTACCATCAATCAAGGTGATCCGACTGCTCGTTTGCCTCCTGTCACATAAAAAGAATGTAGCTCTGCCTTAGGACACCAGGGATTCTGGACAATGTAATTTTAGGCACAGAACAGTTATAAATAGCTATAGGAAAAGAACAGATACAACTTATACCTATGCGATTTTATCGAATCGAAATAGGTAGGTAGATACCTAGGTACGTTGGGATAGTTCCGTTTGTAGGTATGTAAGTACCTCTATGTAAATCAAAAATATTTCACAATCATGTTATAAATTAACGTATTTACCCTTGATGACACCAGATTTTAAAACTTAGAGGAGCTAGGGGCATTGTTAATTGTTCCTCCTTACATTTGATCTTAACTTACATTTGAGGCAAGGCAATAGATGGTATTTGTTTTTCTAAAATATTTATGTAAATTAATTATAAGTTTCCGTAAAAACAGAACATAATTATGAATTAATAAGACAAGGTAGTACAATGCTTCATAGGTTTTAAATAAAAATTAACATGACTATGTTGGTGACGCGTAGGTACCTATAAGTTACAAAAAGCCTTTTAGGAATCTTGTAATGTTTGACTGTTAATTAGTTGATACCTAAAATTTAGCCTTCGTACGACGTATGACGTACCTACAGTTGAATTATGTTATCTAAACAGCACGAAGGTACCAAACGTGGATTAAGAGCGTTTACGCCGTTTGGCGCAAAAAAAGTACTTTTTCAACTCGTTACAATCATTAACCAGTAATTTTATTAATTAATTAGTAAAATTAAAATTAAAGTATTAAAAAGTAATTAGTTTAGTATTCAAGAATTCTATCAAGATAAGTCCACACAGGTTTTGTAAATTTCCACTTTAGCGTCAGTTTACAAGCTGAAATTTTTATAAAAATACTGTGAAAACGATTTAACAAACATTTATATCCTATAGCATAGATCCTTGGGCAAATAGTTATCTGAGAAAATTTTTAGATTTAAGCATTTTACAATAAGAAATCACAAATTAAAGAAACGTGAAATACCCAAAAATCAAAGTGATTTTTTCACCAATATTCTTCCTTTATTCAACACAAAAATAGCTTAATATAATAGAAGAATATCTTATCTAAAATATTTACTTTGAAATTTAAAATAATTCATTGNCGATTAACAATTCGATTAATCGATTTTATTGTTTACCATCATTACTATCATTTGATTGTTGATTCAATTCCTTATTTTCAGCAATATAATCGATTATTGCAATCGAATAATCGATTATGATTTATTCGGTATACATACTTACTAAATCGATAGAATCGATAGTAAGATATGATACAATACTCTCAATATGATGGATAAAAGCAATCTAATTGACCTAATACTATTTTTATTACCCTAAAGTGATGTGAAATACTATGGAAACTTTGCATATTCAACGACCTCTATCTCCGTATCCCCGCGTATTTCAGGATTGTTGTCATACTATGAAATGAAGTACTAGTATTAAGCTTTAATTTAGTATACTTTTTGTTTCTGTTGGTTTAACGCCCAATATGCCCATCATCCTTTAGCCTACGTATTACGACGTATGACGTACCTACAGTTGAATTATGTTATCTAAACAGCACGAAGGTACCAAACGTGGATTAAACCGGATCCAATAACGACATGATCAAGATTTTCAACTGCCATGAATAAAAACTTTTATGTGTTTACTATACTTTGGTTTATACCCAATATGAGAAAACACGTGTAAATCTGCAAAACGTTTATATGCAGAAATTTAAAAATTGTTTTTAACTTTGATTAAGTACTAAACGTAGGACGTCCACCCGCAAGATGGACCGACGACCTCATAAAGGTAGCGGGAAGGCTGGATACAGGCCGCCACCAACCGGCCATTGTGAAAATCATTGGGGGAGGCCTATGTTCATCAGTGGTTTATTATATTTTTTAATTGGTTATCGTCGTCTAATATACTCATCTACTTATAGAGGATTATTAACTTCTAACCCTTTCACTGGTCATCATGGTGTTTTCTTCTTGCATCATTTTTGTAGAGTTATAGGTACATTTCCACCCCTTTTCATCTTCTCCTACCAAATGGATTTAATTCTTCTTCGGTAGTAATTTGCCACTCCTATTTTTAATATGTTCATATTGTTCATGCCGAAAACCGTCAATTTTCGAAGTATTTAATAAGTGTTAACAGCTAAAATTCACTTGTCATGTCATGAGTTTGTTGACATTTTCATTTTCAGAGTCTAGAGTAGGTAAGTACCTACATAGGCTCGACAATCACATGGTTAGCAAATTTTAAATTCGTTAACAATAACTAACTAATTTCATTGTTAAACCTTAATTCCTAAGGTTTTTTCTGATTTTCAGCAGCATATCTTTGTACAGCGATTCACTTCATCGGTAGGTAAGCATAAGCTTTCAATACACCGACTTTATATTATTTCTTACATTCGTTTCTATTTCAAGTACTTAGAAATCAATTATAATTTCGCTGGGCTACTTTAAAAAGAAACACCAACAATTATTGACGTCAACGTGGGTATTTCCATTTAAACTCTAGGTACATAGAAACGTTTTCACAGCTCATAAATTTCAATTTACTATGGTGGTACTACAATTATGGTGAAACTATAAGATCCTATAAATCCTATGTGTTATTATTTATGGAGTAAATTATTATGAATATGATTATGTTTTCATAGACAAACTGACGCGAAACGTGAACGTACTCGTTACTAGGATTAATTGTGAGTTCATAAATGGTAATTACAAAACTAATACTCTTGTAACTATGTGTGCCCACTCCTAGGACCGTCGTCAGAACCTCTTAGCTAACTTAACGTAAACACCACAGCGTATATTTACAAAATAATTCTACGGCGTAAATGCTCAAATGTATGAGTTCATTAGTTTGCATGCGCCTAGATAATAATAAAGTTATGTATTCAAAGGGAATTAAATTCCTGCACATAATAGGGGAGAGTTCGGTATATTGTACCGCCGGGTAAATTGTACCACCCTCATATTTCGTAAAGTATTTATTGAATGTCTGTAATTGCAACACTCAGCGATACACAACTAAATTCAATTAATATCGGCCATATGGTTTTTGCCGTGACAACAAACACGTGTGTTTTATTTTGAAAAGTATTTTTTCATTGTTTTCAAGTAACTTTTGACAATACATGTTTAGTTTATAATTTTGTTAAATTTAATCACAGGGTGTTTCTAATATATTATTTAGAAGCGTAAATTAGTGTGGATTACAATTATTTGAAACATTTTTCNTAAACTGTAGGTTTGAAAAAGCTGGGAAAATTCTTAATAATAGGTACTGCTTTTCATGAACTTTCAAGGAAAACTATAACGGTTAAGATACATCAGTTATTTTAAGTGTAATAGTCATTTAACTCATGTATTATACAATTTCTTAACTAGTAAAAAATCCTTAATATGTGTCAGAGATCGTTAATATTCATAGACTATTTTTCCATTTAGGGATCTGTTTGCAAATATTAAAGTTTAAAGTGCCAATTTTTGTTTGAGTAGGGCGTAACTTTAAAGAAAATAAATAAATTCTGCATTCATTCATATAATACTAGTTCAAATGATCCCTTCGAGCCTCAGTAGGTAATCTTCTTCTTTTAATTAATTCTATACAAGAGGCATCCTACTTTACAAGACAGATAGCGAGAATCAGCCCCCATCACCTTCCATGTAAAGACTACGGCACGTGAAGTAACCTATACCGTATCATAGGGACGATTTCACAAAAAATTTAATGAGATCCTGAGAGACAAATAAGTAGGCTCGAGATGTGACAAAAATCTATGCCACGTGGATCACGTGTTACACCCAGTGGTTTAGCACCTCCCAGTCTGTCTGGTTGCTTCTAAACTAGTTATGCTAAACTTGATGATACCAGTTCTTATACCATAAATTTTCTATGGAAGTGTGGTGCCGAACAGAAAGCTACGCACAACATAATAAGCAGCAACATCAATCAGCAAAGGTCAAAAGATTAAATCCACTAAAATAAGGTAATTATCTGTTGTCCAGCTTTAACTATCAAGTTTGTTAAACTTGGACATACAAGTAATTTGCTCGTTAATCAGATTTAACCTTACGTTGCATCTTAAAGACCATAGGAGGATACTTTACTGTTTTCCTTTATTGGCAGACTGTTACGATTAATATGAAAATGTATTAGCAATTAATAAAAAATTGTTTAAAACACTTTTCTCCAAAAACAGGAAGTAAGTATTAAAAATAAAACTTCGTCTCTGCTAAACTTTTTAACACAGTTATTTATTCTCAAAAGTCCAATGGTTAGTTTATTTTTAATCAAATGTAATAATAGCAGTAATAGCTTCTGAAAAATCTGTTCCTAAAATTTTACCAATTTTTTGAACACTTATAAAAAATAAACTAAGCTTCATAAAAAAAATATGATGATGCACATCCATTCAGGTCATATAGCAGTACATTTAACCCAAATATGAACAAAATCCAAAACCTGACTTGATTTTCGCTGTCCGCTTCGCGTGAAATGCCCCAAAGTAGAACTTTTGACTAGACTTGTTTAATCTGACGAATAAAATTGCATTTAATTAAAAAAAAAACAGATCTATAGACGCTGTTAGAAATCGCATAATGTCTGACCGCATTAAAAAATGGACATCAAAAAATATCGTCTGATAAACATTGAGTTATAATGTACTACGTACAATATTACTTCAATGCTGATAAATCAAATCTTTGTTCATTTTGCAACAAGTGAGGTAAGTACATGTGTTTATTAAGACATGGTGTGCCATGTGTAGGGGTGGTTAGGTACGTAGGTAGCCAGTACCGGAAAGGCAGCCGTGGTCGTTGGTAATTGACCATGACTTTGGCACCAACTTGACATTCCACCGGGTAAACAACTCTGCTGGCAGCCACGTCGCGCCGGCCTGCGAGCGACCTTTGCACCATCAAATAGTGGCCGGCAAATATTTGAACAACATTAATACTTACCAAAATAACGTGTGTTCAAACAGGTGCCCGGAACAGACAAGCCACAATACTCAATTGATTTAGATAAGTCATAAGTTATAGTCCGATTCCTCATTTTAAATTGATGTTGGGTCGGAGAAACAAGATAATTTTATGATCATTCATTGAAAAACAGTTAAAGCTAATTCAATTAAAAGTTTTTAATGGTCATAGATTTACACTATTGAAACATTCTTGCAGTATCAACACATACTAAAAACAAACGTCAGACAAACGTTGCGGAGACTTTGTGAAGTACTGAACGAATTTTCATGAGCTTTTCAACAATAGGTAGAGTGATTCATTAGAAAGGTTTAGGTATATTTCTATAATAAATGGATATTCACTCGTTCGAAACTGCGGACAAAAGCTAGTGTAATATAAAACACATAAAATAATATGTAGGTACTACATAATAAGCACCTACCGGCGTATATAAACATCCTAGTAAGAAAAAATATGAAAAAATCTAAACAAAAAATACCTACTCATGACTAAGAATTTATCCTATTTGATTTTAATCGATAAACCATAATATGGACTCCTTAAACAAAGGTATAAGTAGTTTGTACGTACACACATCTATACATATATGGTGAATGCTCAGATCATACAAAGATCCCTTCTATGATCTGAGGGTGAATGGTTTAATATCAGGTGCAAATTACAACATTAATATGGAAGGAAGCATCTTAAATATATTTCAGTAATATTCCTACATAGATTTTTAAGCGATATGAATAATAGAGCTAAATGCATCGTGTCAGGATTATTAGATCTACATCGAGGCTGTGAAGGCCCTTTGAAACATAAAAACTACCAACACATATTACAGATGACATTTCCTATTACTCCATTTGCATGCGACTCAAAAACCCATGAGCAAGTAATAAAATAAATCAAGATCATTCAATATGTAGATGACCTATAACAATGGTAATTCCCTCGTATGAAAAACCTTTCTCTACATTGTTCAGAAGTGAGTCATACTATATGAAGGTATTATCCAAGACAAGGGCTTCTAGTCAAACTAGCTTCCGCCCACCGTTTCGTAAGCAAATTACTGTATGACTATAGTATAATCATGAGTACTTACTGTGACGCAGTATCTTAATTTTCATCCCGAAAAGGATTTCTTTACATAGCTAGAAACACGTAATGAATTTGCATTGAGAAATGATTGTTTCCCATGAAAACTACCTTAATATCGCCCGATTCTGTGGTTCAAGGAGACAGGATGCAAAGGCGAGTCACAGCAAGAGACAATAAATGCATCCTTACTACGAGAAAAGCTCTTTGAAATTACTTAAATTGCATTCTGATTTACCTACGTTTACTTCAGGTATCTACCTAACCTACTAGAGTTCAATGAAATATCTTCATTAAACCACAAAATAGGAATTCAACTCCCAACAAAATTTAGCACTTCTGAATTGGCTTATACGTCTATTTCTTAAAAGTAGGTATTACCTACATATTTAGGACGGTCCAACCAAAAATAGACCTTTCTCCCATAATTAAGCTGTTCATTAACGAAACACCTATCCCCTAATTTGAAATTATAAAAGATTGCTTTGCTAAATTGTCATTCCGGTACGAGTAGGTATATCAAAATCGCTACTGGTAATTGGTTAGTTAAAAATTTACTTAGTTAAAAATTGTCTTCTACTAAAGTCAACTTCGGTAGTCATATGACATACTAGCTTTCCGCCCGCGGCTTCGCCCGCGTGGAATTTTGTCTGTCACAGAAAAACTTTAACGCGCGCGTCCCTGTTTCAAAAAACGGGATAAAAACTATCCTATGTTCTTTCCCGGGACTCAAACTATCTCTATGCCAAATTTCATCAAAATCGGTTGCGAGGTTTAAGCGGGAAAGCGTAACAGACAGACAGACAGACAGACAGAGTTACTTTCGCATTTATAATATTAGTTGGGATCTTAGGTATTATCTCTAAAACCTGCGTCTAAGTAAACACAATGTATGGCACGACCACAATCGTGTTGTTGCGAACTATCATTATACGGGGATTAACCTTCACCTTCTACCATATCCAAGATATTTGCCTGTTTGTTCACAGTGTTACCTTCATTATGCCACCTTAATTAGTTATTTAGCTTTTGATTATGGACCATTAGGTAAAGACGGCAGTTAAGCAGGTTTCGTAGTTTCGTAGAACACGTAGTGACAGCGTGTCTAGAATAGTCTTGAACTCTCATAGTTACAAAGTAATTAAAGCTTCCATAAAATGAAAAAGTCGTTTAATAATACCTAGTTAGTTTATAATATTTTTAACAGTTTTTGTGTAATAAATAAGAAGATTTTAAGTTATTTTTTATGCGGATTGTCGTAGTAGGAAGAATCTGTGTAGCATCGTCTACGAAAGCACCGGGACGAGCAAGGAATCCGTAGCGCGTAGAGACATCTTTAGCGGGGAGCTCGTAGCAGCTTTCGAGATTTCATATTACCCTTCTCGACTCTGATTTCCTACGATTCTTGTTATTTGTTTTTTCTAATACAAGAAGATAATTATATTTCAATAACATGCTAATTGCCTAATAATTAAATGCAAATCCTATTTTTATACTATTTTGATGCCCATTGTGTATTCATACGTGTCAATATTTGCAAAGTCAGATCATCACCGAAGTGGTTCCTATTCAAAGCGGGCTTTAGGAGACTTAACACTTGAAACCAACACTTATCTACGATTTTCATTGACGCAGTATTTAATTTTGCTCTCTGGTTGATTCTAACAATGAATAGCAATTTTATTTGTTTACAAAGTTTGACGACGATATGACGTTAATAAAAAGACTCTAGTTGGATTTTATTGATGGGAAAATTAAGAAAAACAATACCCACATCCTATGATTGATTAGGTGACAAAAACGGGGCTTTACATGGTATACCTACATTTGTACATAATCTTAGATTTATTTATTGTTTTGGTGATTGTTTATGTAGATAATGCAGATGTTTTGTATAAACCACAATGAGTAATCGAATTGGTACATAGCAGCTTCTCGGAAAATTCCATTGATCCTTACATAAAACGCAGCTTCTTTTGGCATGTTTTTAGAGTTCACGAACCTAAATTATTACGTCATGTACACACTTTGATCGAATCGGAATTATGTATACACATTATATTCAGAGTTCCGTATATTCATCGTATCAAGATTTGATGACATAGTTGGTTATTTCAGTTGAATATTAAAATCGAAACAGTCACTACATTAAAAAAAACTTCATTCATTTTCAGGGGGTTTGGGCTTATCAATCGCCTATCAATGCTCTTTACTAATTTGAAAAAATAACTTTTGCATTCATATGATACCTGACTCATTCTTTTTTTCTAAAAAAGCTTTTTATGTTGTAAATAAAAAAGACCCGCTTAATAGATCACAATTACATACATCTTTCATATTTCAGGTCAATTTCAAATAATACCTACCTAGCTTTGAAGGCAGACGAACAGCATGACCGACCTTGGGAAAAATTCGCGGACCCTAAAAAACATACATTAAATTGACCATGCAGTTAATACGACTTAAATCTTGACACCGTTCCGTGACGCAAATCATAACAAGTTTGTAAATTAACCAACCATCAAGAGTAAAAAATTGAAAGTATAGGTACTAAGTATAACCACCGGCGGCCGGTGGATGGGTATACTTAATTTGATGTTCCTTCGTTGATAAAACTGTGCCGAAATTGTTGACGTCAAGTAACGTCTCCAACACTAGGTATACATGTCACCGGAAAATAACAAGACTCGTAAGTTGATCAATTTTCTAGGTACATATCATATAAGAACTTCGTAGTCACATGTATGTAGGATATTATCCTCATAAGTACTAAAGTATACAGTGTCAGGTGTTAAATATAAATCATAATTACTTACTACTTAAAAACATAAAAGATTAAGCTAACCTTCTAGTTTGTCTACTTTTTATATTAATATTCTAAGAATAATTTAACTTAATCGCAATATGCACTAGTCAAATGTACTAATTGCCTATGTTAAAGTACTTAATTCTAGAAGAATATTATTATTGTGACCAACTTTAGTTAACGGTTAAAAACTAATGAAGTTACCATTATTATCACTGTAGAGACAGGGACAGGGCCTCTATTATAACAGAATCAATTTCGTAGTCGCTAACAGCAGATGTACCTACTTACCTACACTTTATTGAATGGAAATGTTACTGTACTAATGATAACAATTAAATGGTTATAGACTATCATTTGAACTCAAATCATTGTACCGAAGTCAATTATTTTGTTTATTTCGTCGGGCGTTTTTATTCACTTCGTTTTTCTCTCCTCAATCAATGTTGTTGTAAGTTGCACAAACATGTTACCGTTATGTAGGTACTAAAGATCTCATACATTACATACGGTGATTAGTTTATTAATTCAATACTTGAAATTATTGGTCTGTCTTAGCGAACTACACTGAAAGTTTAGCAAAATGATATAACTTAACTACCTACTTAGACGTCGTCAAGTCTAGTGATTTGTAATAAGACTGATCTTGAAGACTGTGATAACAGGTTTGAACCTTGTGAATGACAATTTTAGTGGTAATGTGGTAAATAGCGTTTTATAGCTGAGTCACTCTTTGCATTAATGCGTATCGTGGTTATCATTTATTTACTATAATTGTTAATTGAAATAATGCACGATTTCATACATTCTATGACTCTACCTAAATTAGGTTGCTTTTAGTCGATCATTTTACAAGTATTTAGGCGACTTTAGTCTGCTAACACGTAGACTGCTTATTTGCAATAATAATTAACTTAAACTTAATGTTTGCACACTAACCATTGACCTCCTAGATATCATACCATAAGGGCTACCTTTTTCTTTTTTTATTATTTTCTATTGACGTTCATAAGTGCCACTTGTGGTCTAAACTGAATAAATATTTTTGATTTTGATTTTGATTTTGATCAGTAAGTCCATTTTGAACTTAACCAATATAGGCATAAGCATAATATTTCACGAATTATTTGACCGTGAATGTTCACGGTCAAGTGTAGGTATCTATGGGTAAGAATAATGATTAGAAGCTAACCGGTTAATCTCCATTTTATTTCCTGATTGTTTTTTGAGTTATTTTATTTACTAAACAATGTCAAAGTTCCACACCTGTTTTTTAACGTCCTGGTTTAGCGACAAGGAAAAATACTTATGTACGTCTAGTCAAACTGAAGCACGCATGTAGGTACGACGGTAGTATCGACCAATTTGCATAAACGAGTTTCCTTTTGTCCCTATGTCTAGAGTTCTCCACCTGGACATGAGCTCCCCTGGTTTACCTGGAAGTCTTTAAATAGACTTCGGATGCAGTTCGGCCGTAGTAAGGACAATCTGTTCAGATGGGAATTCTTGGATGGCTCAAACATAGAGTGCAAGTGCGGTTTTGTTCCCCAGTCGATGATGCACATGATGTTGTGCCCTGGGTACCCAAACAACAACTGCACGCAGGAAGATTGAATGAATGCTACTGACCACGCCACTCTTGTGGCGGAGTGTTGAGCTGGTACTAGTCACTGTTAGATTTGTTGTCGACACGATTAGAAGAAAAACGAGTTCAAATAAGTAGGACAATCTGAAAATCGTCCTGCTATAAATTGATGATGCCATTTTTTTGTCTTTAATGTAGTTACACCTAGGCTTGACAGATCTACTATTTGTAAGAACTTTGCAATGAATATTAATTTGATAAGACACTTTGATCAATCTAAATTTATGGAATTGATCTACAGTATAGTAGACACAGACATCTTGACTAAATAAGCCAAAAGGCGTATCGTTTTGTACGAGTCGTAGGTGTAACGAATAACAAATTTGACGTAATAATCAAGGTTTTGTCATAAAGCCTTACAATTTCAGATAACAATTAAATCAAGCTAGAGGTCACGATAGTTGATTCCGCTATAGTTTTAAATAGTACTTTTACTAGAAGTTATAGGATAGTTTATTTTATTTCTTTCTTTCTACATGTAGGTGCAACAACCTTAGTTTTTTTTTATGATGCGTGTATAATAGCATGTTGTTTGATTGTCTTAACACTTTGTAATGGCAATTGCGAAGATTTGCAATTTGGAAACGAAAACAAAGTAATTGGCATGTACTATTGGAGTATTGTTAACGAAGATATGTCACAACGTAATACATGTATTTAGAAGTATTTATGTATTAATATAGTAACGAAAGTCCTATGCCGTATTTATGATAACGATAAGTATCGATCGGAAACTTAAAGCTCTTTAAGCTTTAACTTAAATTACCCAAATTACCCATTCAGTCTGAAACTGCAACAAACAATTACCTATTACTTAAGCCCCATAAAATTAGAAAAAAATATTATTCATATAAAAAAACATTGATTATATAAAAAAATAACTAGATACCTAGTAGGTATATTATTTTTCCTACGAAAAAATTTAACTCAACGTTTTTAATTCATGTTGCGTGTCATTACAAAGGTCATTTCTAAACCTGTCTTTTGTTTTATATACGTATTAACAAAATACCTATGGCCTAATTAATCCCAAAAATAATAAATTGATAAGCAATTAGGGTGTAGAGTTGTTTACGGAAACAAAGTTATTGTAGTTAATTGTCTCGATCGTTATAAAACTATTACTTTACTGTATTAAATGCGTCAAAAGCATCCGCGATATTCCAAATCAATGCAATGACTGTATTAATTTCCACATCCTTTACAAATACTAAGATACAGTTAGTAATACCAATAATACCTACTTATAGGACAGCATGACAAACTATAATAATGTGTTGCAATTATTACAGGAACATTTTTTTATCATGTTGTTTATTATAAATATGAGGTAACGGGAAGTCTAATATGGTTAAATTACTATCTCTTTAATACAACATTAGGTGTATCGTGTATCATGTAAATATCTGTTTTTATAATTTCTTTAAATATCCACCACAATTCTATCTGTGGGGACCTATAAGTGGTTATCAAGTGTTATTAACTGTAAAATAATCAATTATGTAAACCCTGCTGGTCTTCCTAATATAAATAAAAAAAAAGAAACATAAGGTTTCACAGAGTTCAGCTTGATATCCCATCTATGGCAAATGTTTTATCTTTATCACTTTAGCTACCGGACGTCTAAGACTGTTGGACAGGTCTCCCAATGATTTCCATTGTTTTTCTTACATGGTAAATAATTAAGTATACTCGTACTCCAGGGTTTGTCGGAGTGGGGTACGTGAACCCTAGGGATTCGCCAATCGACGGCCCCCTGCCGTGCGAAAAAAAAAATATAATGGTGGCTTGAAAATTGACAGGCACGACCCACGTGCGGCATACATGGTGGCCTTTTAAAGGCCTTATTTTCTGCAACAGAACATTTTATTATTTTCTTTAGGGGGGGGGGATTTATTAATTTAGTTATGGGGTTCGCTGTCACCTGAAAACCTGAAACTTTAACAGTCATGGAGCTGATTTTGCGTAACCCTTGTCGTACTCTAATTAATTATACTAAGCCTTGACAGTTGAGTAAGTTTACTAGCCAAGACTGTTTCTTTACATGTTACAAATTATTAGAAATGTAAATATGACCGATGTTTATATGACTTTGCAACTCTTTGAATATAATCGTAATTATTTATTACTTGCCGACTCATTATTATAGAAGCCAAAGAATAGGTACATTTGTTTTTGTGATTTAATAAATTGCGTATTAACTCGAATCAAAGAGTTTATAATTTATTTTTTTTTGCTGGTGTCCGTTTTTGTTGCAGATTCTTTACTTTTAGAGTAGAGAGTGATAGTAGTAAAGGATCATTCCTGAAAAACGTTATTTAAAAGGATCGTCTCACTTTCACACCTACTTTCAAGAAACAACAGGACTAAACATATTCAAATTTTTATAACTCCCTACGCAGTCCTATGCATATTGTAGTTACTCTTTAAGAAAACGATTTTGATTAATCAGTGACGTAAGAGACTAATCTCCGAAGTAATTAACGCATTGTATCGAAAGACCAGTGTACCAAGAGATTCCTTGATTAAAGCACGCTATAAGGTGCCCTTAATTGGTTCCAGCTTTTTCTATAATTAGAATGAGATAACAAGAAAAAATAAATAAACCGGACACCAATGCACCGTTCAAGAGCTGCAATGACGTCAAATGAAAACCAGGTTTGCCGGGTCGTCACTCGTCCTTCTCGCATATTGTAGCATCGCAAAATTGTTGCTAAATTATATTTGTATCAATTTATTTTTATACCAACAAGAGACAAATCAAAAAAGCTATAGGGCATTATTAAATCCCAATGCAATTATACCTACTCTAGTGCAAATTAATAGGAAAACATTAGTAATTTGTCTTTTTTTTTTATTAAAAAATTAAATTTACACATTTAATTTTCCATCGGATCGGCCATGACGATGTAGTTATTAAACTACATCGTCATGGCCGATCCAGGTTTTGTTCATTCATATTAACCTACATTTGACACCAAGTAAAACATGAAAATGATAATTATCCTGTAACTTATTTTAGAACATAAACAAGCTCTACACAAAGACTACAAAAAATGCAAGGACAGAGGTGCGGGTTTAAAAACCTGAAAACTTATTTTCAGATTTAAGGCACAGGGTCCTGTCCAAGTATACTTAGTGACGCATGAAGTCAAGTTGAAGGCGCTTGAAGAGCGATGTGATAAAAGGGTAGTGTGAGCGCGCGCGCCGCCAGTACTCAGCCCGCAGGCCGCACGAACGCAGTGGCGCCCGCGCACCGCGACTCACACGCCCGCTACCCTAGCGCCCCCACCTCGAAACTTTGCTTTAACCCGTTTACCCTCGGTAGTGCTTGTGCTCTTGGACTGCAGAACATAAATCCTGGACGGAACATTGACAGCCACAACCAGAACTTCCCATTCAGGTGAGTCTACGAGAAAAACGTGCGTGAAATTCACCTCGACTAAGTCATGTGATGATGCGGACTCGTAAAGCAAGGCAGTTTGAGTTACTTTGAAAATTTTACAATCAGTTGTTCATAACCAATTGTTTTAATAAGGAAAATCTATTGAAAAATTTAAGATATCTCAACTTTAATTTATACGGTTGACCTTTTGAACAAAATAAGGCTTTATAGTGTGATCAACGTGTATCTAGTAATTACCTAAATGGTAAATTAAATTATGTGCATTAAACCTATAAATGTCTGTGAAATTCAGTATTACTTATAATTTGTTCGGAGTCCAAAGAACATTTTGTACGTAGGTACCTATCTTATTGCAAATCGCTTACACAAATAATGGAGATATAGATTTCCATTAGAGCGACTACGTAACGCTAAGATAATATGCGGTAGCGACACACAGCGCACAGGTACAAAATCTCCGGCCTCGCTCCAAATTGTCTAATTTTTACAAGAGATGCTAATGAATGACAATTCATTTGATAACTTGCTAGATGAGACTCGCTCGCAATCAAAGGTCACGTGCGAGATGAAACGGACTCCGCATGAGAGGCCATTGTTTGCGATTATCCTTGAAACGCGAAAAATTCTTGAACATTAATGCTAACCACATTCCACTCCTCTAATACAGTTCATACAAACGTAAGACATCAACGAAAGTTTGTCAACATTCTGCTGTGACAACATCCGACGCGACCGCCGCTCTGCACATTGTCTACGTACGCAACAGCGGTGGTAACTGTTAATATTAGTAGATAACATGCAGTGAACGCAACAGTATACTAAGAAAGGAGCTCGGTTTTGAAGCCAAGGATCCACCAAGGCGTTCCACAGGCGTTAGTATTCCCAACGCGTGTGGCAGCGAGGCGGTGGGCGCGTGACGTAAGGTCACCTCGCCTGGCCACTGACATGACACGAGATTAACATGACTCCTGCCCGCGCCTAGTGCTATATGGAACGTATTAATGGCCTCATCTCTAATAACTCGGCGAGTAAACTCGGGAAACTAGGAAACGCTCCTCATGGCTTCCCGTCAGGGCAATTTTACCTAACGACCGCGGTAAAGTATCCACAAGTTGTAACACAAAGAAACCCTTTTAATTTGAAGTGTTATAAATTTTGAGACTTTAGACAAGAGGTAATTCGCTTTTAAAATATAATACAATCCCAGATAAAAAAAAACATTCGTGACGGTTTTAAATCACGATAAATACAATAACTTAATAGCCGTAACGTTAATAATAGGATATTTGCCGATTATTAGATTGGCATAATGTTACAATAACATAAAAATAACTTAAATCACATTATTGTGACTTGTATAAGTTGTAAGTAATGATAGATAATTCATTCAAAATTATATAGGTACTTTTAAGAAACTCTACATGGCCCGAAATATGGTTAACCTATCTCTAACACATGACACAACATAGAGTCGATTCGTAGTTTAGTGTCGCAAATAAAATATACATACAACGTGCTCTTTTTCATTTCCTGGAACTCTAGGGTATTAATAAGACCACTTCAAAGAATGGAATGGCATTACATTTTTTGTTAAATTCAACAATTTTTTTCGACTTATTTTTTCATACGAAATTATTTAAAAACTTAATTTTTCACTGAAATAATTCATAATTTACATACACTTATCAATAAAAACTCTGCACAAAAAGACTAGGTGACAATTTTGAAAAAAAAAACTAGATTGATGATACTATAATCTAAATCAACTAGGCATCTTCTAAATCTAGAATCCACAATATCTTCAAAAATATGCTTTTAAAAACACATATTCCTAAGACTCTTTAACTAGTTTTTATTTATAGAATATACCCCTAAAATTTCCGGAAAACAAAAGGAGCACGTTGTATATTAACTCAAAGTATTTCATGCATGCAAAATAAAATATTTTATTTAACAAATGCTACATTTGAAAATGAAATTTACAGGGCTTAATTTATAAAGTTTTATGTATTCAATAAAAATAAAAGGTGTATAATTAACATTGTATATTGTTAAACACCACTTGGAAATAGCGTTCAGTCCGGTACATCTGGGATTCACCTTTAATAACAAACAGTTTTTTTACTTCTTATAATATTTAAGAATCCATTTATGCTTTCAATGGTTGCTTGCTTTTGCAATAATTGTGTTTTTTCTTCCTATTGCGTTCTCTCATAGTACCTAATTGACGGAAAATATTATGCTAGCAAATATTTTGTTGCTGAATAGATCCACAAAAAAAATGGTTTGAAAATGGTTAAACTGACGCGAAGTTCAAGAAAAAATATTGTAGGTAGTATGATAAATTAGTAGGTACTTTAATAAATTATTAAGTATCCATATATTAAGCATCTAGGAAGTCATTTGGCTCTACCACGAAAACTATTGACAACCAATAGGAATAATGTAAGGTAATCAATGAAGGCTGATTATCTAAACAAGGAAAGCTAACATCGGAAATCTTGAAGGTCTGCGAGCTAGTAAATAAAGAACCCAAGTCGAAACTTGATTAATTTAAATTTAATAAAGTTTGTAATGACCACTAACTACACGAACTCCTGGTTGACAAAAATATTTGCATAAATTAAATCGCGCCGGTTTGATGTTGCGAACAAACAGATTGAATTATTTTTTCCCACGTTACTATTACATACAATAAAGAAAAGAAGTGTGCATACTTCTAAAGATAGACTTTTTAGCTGACTCTAGACTACAGCTACAAGTCAAGTTTCATTGAACCTTATTCGAACTTTATGTACGAAAATAACCTCACAACCGGCTTTTGCGACAGCCTCTGAAGACGACATTGAGTTCCTATAAGAAGATAATTATTTTGGATCCGCTATTTGTGAAACAATAGATGAATAAGCACACCGTAGGTTGTACATCTTTATAATTCTAGAGGTTAAATCCTTGAAACATCTTTCTAAACCTTCTGTGTAATACTTTATGTATTTTTTTTTAATTCAGAAAGAAAAAATACATAGATTTCCTGAAGAAAATGAAAATAAAATACGTTTATTTCGAACTAGGGTCCATATAAAAAGTTTATAAAAATTGATTAAGGTTAACAGATGGGATGGTCTCATTGGCGTTAATATTTTCAAGGGGCCAGACCTTTCTGGTGTGTGGGCCCGGCCGAACTACGAACGACTAACCTGCCAATCTCCAGCAAATTACCTTTTTCATGTTTTTCAGGATGCAACACAAATCCATACACAGATATGAAACGTCGTTTAAGAAAGTTTGAATGACTCTGTGCTTAATAATAATTATATTAGCACGTACACTCGGAGTCATTTCTCGAACAAATTAACAACGTTACTCTAAAATGTACAATAACGTGTTTTTCCATTGTCATTAAATATTTAAAAATATAATAATCAGAATCATCATAATCTGATACCGTTACTTATTAACCTTATTTATGTATCTATGCCAAATAGAAAGATATTTACGGAAAGGCTACCCACCCATCCGGACAAAAACGATGAAGCTAAGTATGTGTTACGATGAGAACAACTTTCTCCATCGAAAAATATCTGTAAATTTTCAAAATAGTTAAAAATTAAAAAAAAAACAGTAGGTTTTGTCGGTCCCATAAAGAAATCGGTCCTAATACAAGATAAACTGAACCCCTTGCTTTTCCCATTATCATACGACTTACTTACCTATATAAATGATAATGAATCCCATATTATAAGGACAGTAAAATTATCGTACTTATTGCATTTTCTGTCTCAATTTTCATTTCAAAAGGAAATTATCATACATTTTAATTACCTAAAAGTGTCACGTTTTAGCAACGGAAACGAAAAAGTTCATTGACCAATTGAGCATCAAGTCCTTGACTGGCTACAGTTTAATATATTGGCCTCTTAGAATGTATAAAACCTGATTTATTAATTATCACCATTTTATATGCAATATTCATAAAGTTAACCAGATTCTATGATTCTTGTTTCTAAATCTTTTCGCATCGCATTTTTATTGCAATACAGAGATGAATGATTATAGCGCTGTACTTTCATTAGCCGAAAAATATGCTGACCTTACTCTTTACATGCTTAAGGCACTGTTCCTGGTTTAACATATACGTAAAGTGGACATATTAATTATACTTGAACCGCGTCTCGATCATGAACATCGGTTGATACCTTGTTCTCCAGTCAAAACAAACAAATTGTATGCATATTTTATAAACGACATTTTTTTTGTTCACCTATCACGGTGGCAGACGACATGTCCAAATTTTTATGAATTATAGCAAAAAACTAGACAAATACTTACTTGCTCTCAAGTCAGTAAATTCTAGAATCTATTTATATTTTATGTTCGCCAAGCAAACAATCTATGTTCTGTGCAAATGATCATTTATGTGGCACTTGAACGATTGACGCCAATAACTTTTTTGCAGACTGTGGCGTGTATTCAACAAAATAATATCTACGTTACCTTGGTTTTATATTTTTCACAATGTTCGCTATATGGCTGCAAACAACATACGAATGTGAAAATTACAAACGCAAACTACTGAGAGACATCATTGGAAACCAATGGGAAGTAATATGAAAATAAATGGTTAATTAAGCTTTTTCCAAGGTTACAGGAAAATCATTACATCTCCCTTCAAAAATTAATTGTAGTTACATATTTCGTGACATCTTTACCATGCGGATTCTATAAGCTAATATTGTGTGTGTACCTTCATATAAGTATAAAATTTAAATAAGCATTACCTATGCGTGCGTATTGTGTTCGAAGTTTGAACAAGAGGTAATGCTAGCAACCTCTAAATCGACTTGGGTGACCTCTCGATCATAAATTGGGCATTAGCAAGGAGCCAAGGATAGTCATTAGACGGTGTCGTGTCGCCGCGTGCACGTCCGAGGCGGCCTCGCGCGCTCGGGCTGCGCCTGCAAATGTTTACATTTGCGCCGGCGACGCCGTCCGCGGCGTCCACCAACGATTAGTTGCAAAATGATCGCGTCCGAATTGAGTTCAGGGTCGCGCGTGCTGCCTCCGGGTGTTGCGCAAGCAACGCATCGCCGCCCGACAACACTCACCTCCATCTAATCTTAATAAAGGTACCCGCAAATTAACCACCGACTTTGTAGCGGTTCCATGAGGACGTTGCAATCACAACGCTGCAATTGCTAATTGGCTCCGACTATCTAAACCAGCAGCGCGAAGGCTTTTTGTTTTCCAACCTTGCCCCCGACCTTTAGTGCTCAACTCGAAATACAATTAGATCTAAACNCTCTAAATATGCTGACGATGGCTATATAGAAATTGATGCTATCACTGTGCTACATATCAATGAGACATGTACCTACTACACGAAACGATGCTAATAAACAAAGGAAAGTAAGAATCGAAATTATGAATGTCTTAATTGTGTACATTTTGGACGAGGTTGCACTCTCAATAATCCAGACAGTCACAGTTCCGAAAACATTATTCTTGATTTTTATAGACGTTATTTACAAAATACAAATACAAAATACAAAATATTTTATTTCATTACAAAAGTTCATTAAATAACATACAGGGTTTGGAGTTTCCTTTTAAGCATACAGTTGCTTGTGTTAGGAAACACCGCTCTTGTGTTAACAATATTTAAAGTAGAACTTATTCAAATCTCTATTGTACCGCGTGTCAGTGTGTGTCAGTGTGTGTGTGTGTGTGTGTGTGTGTGTGTGTGTGTGTGCGCGCGCGTGCGTGTGTGCGTGCGAGTGTGTGTGTGTGTGTGTGTGAATACTATGTATAAGGTTTGACTAGGTTTTCGATATCGTCATAGTTTTTGGTCTTTTACAAAGTGCAATGTTGTATTATTAGCTATAATACAACATTGCTAGTCTTGCTAGATGTGATAGAGTTGCAATAAGGCACTCTACATTTTACATTACTGCAAGTTCACCTGACAATGATGGATTTTAAAGGGTTTTTCGTAAACGTATATACTAGTCGAGGCTAACACTATATTTTCCTTAAAAATCCTTATTTGACTTATGATTTAACTATCGGATTTTCCACAATTAGGTATCTCTGTACCGAATCACCAACCTAATAGTTCCCCAATCACGATGCACAAGAGCGAAGTGAGAATAATTTCAACAGCTAGCGACCGTGTAACACAACTCGTAGTTAATTCGTACATTTTGCAATATATTTCATGTTTTATGGTCACCATATTAATATGAAATGCATTACAACCAAGTTGGAGTTAGTTTTGCAACGTATAGCGAGTGAACACAATGAGTACAATCAAGGGTGTGGTGTACACATTTCGGCAATAGAATATTTTCGTAATATTTTGTTGAAATAACTAATCACTGGAGTGTAGCAAGTGGTTAGTGCTGAGTCACTCGCGGTAGCGCTCCACTTTCTGGATGCAATGTCAGTTACGCTCGCACGAGAGCATGGCTCCACGCTTGCCTTTCCGCCGCAATCGCGCCCATTGCATTGCCTAAATGAGAATTGCTTTATGCTCTTAACGCCCGCTGCCCGCGCCTAATGTAACACCAAAATGTGTAATAATTACAATCACCGCACATGCCATCATTAAGTTGTTCTATGCAAACATTAGTCTCTGCAATAATATTAATCATTCACTATTACTATCATGAATTGACTAGTGGATAAAATACACGAATACTTAAGCAATCGTTAGCGTCATAAATACTGATACTAGATCTGTGTCACTTTATCAATTTAAGCTAACTCTACATTTTTTATGACATACTCAGCTATTACACACAAAATTATAGTCATCGTTCTTATTACTGACGTTATGTAGAGACAGATACTTACTTATATCAGGCCAACGATCCCGCATTCGTTTTCATAAGTGCTTCATGGAGTTTGTTATCGCCCTACTTGTGCACCATATTTTATCTAATGGTTAAGCAATCTTATCAACTTAACCAAATCAAGCTATTTTTATCAGACTGGCTTGTAACCTCACCGCGGCGATCGCTACTAACTGTCACGTTATTTTCCGCGACTTGGATATTGGCAAAAAAATCTATATGCAAATTATCATATTATTGCCAAATGTCTATAATTCCACGTATAAGTCGACCACGTGTTTCAACACGTCACCCGTTTACCTAGCTTTATATTCAAGAAGCCCATTTATACTGTGTGGCTGTGGGTATTTTATGGAAAATTACTTTATTTATCAAGGAAATTCTGAAATTCAAATTAAAAGTACCAATGAATAGATAGAGGAGAGACAGTCACACTACGTCTCTACGTTGCCCTGGTTATAAAGTAACCAAGACAAAAACCATTCAGCATATTGAAAAGGAAATTTCATATGTACTTCCTAATAACACTGCAAGTTATGCTGTGCAGCGCACATATAAATAATATGTTAAGTTGTGACTCATCACCTGACAATACAACAAAGACAATCTGCAGTTATGCACAAGGTTCCGATCGGTCCATTTGATAGACAAACTTAGTCATTTTACCGATGAACTAGGAATTATAACAATGCCTACCTAAGTGATTAACCTCGGAAAAAAAATTGTTAGTATTCGCATCGAGCATCGATACATAGTAGCACCTCAAGCATCCTAATCAAGAATAAACGTCACAAACGTCGTTGGTGGGACTCTACATAATTTACAGTACAGTAAAAAAATTAACAGCACTTATATCTACTAACATAGATAGTAGAAAAAGTGAATAGCCACTTTTCAGGCTCTATTGATTTCAAAACGGAAATCATCGAAAATTCCGATGTGTAATTTTTTCAATGTTACAGGAAACGGTCAAAACCAAAGATTAAGGGTATATGGAAAGAGAAGTTTAGTGTTCTGTTTATATCCTCAGTTTTATCATACGTTGCGTGAAGCTAACAAAAGAAAGTGGAAGCAATTGCAGTGGCCGTACTACACATGTATGTAAGCCGAGACGATAGAAAATCGATCTACCGCGATGAGTGTGTGCGATCCGCGGAGACTAAGTTACTTTCACACAAACCGTTGAATGTCGTTTCCAATACAAAACGGAATTTCAGGCGCGTTGCGTGCGCCCACGCGCCAATGTCAATGTCGGCCGGCGGGATGTGCTAACAAACGTAACACTGAACATAACCACTGAACCGCTCACAGTATCAATAGAGTTCATAGAGGTGCTATTATAGTATTCTAACCTCATATTACGACTTTATAGGACTATTTATAAGCAGCTTTTCCTGGGATATTTAAACCTTAAGAAAAGAAAACCCATCGAGAAACTTAAGAGTACCTACACAAGTGCGTATCTATTTAGGTTTTAACACTCTAGAAATTTTAAAAAACAATAACTTTTTTAATTACTAGTTATGCAACAACATTATCTGCCAAGTGCTTGACGCAAACGCGAAGATCAGCTCATTTTGAAATAATAAAAAATACATCGCCTATGCAATCATACTTAGTCCGTTTTGTAATCTCAATTGCAAGCGCAGGCGTAGAGTATGTCCTCTATTTAATGACCCACCTTGGGATGATGGTCGTACATCTTTTCTCAATACGGCAATAGGTACTCGTACCTAACTGGCCCGGGGACTAATGTCAAAGTATATTAACAAAACTGAAATTATTTGTACCTATTTTGGAAGTTGGTTAGGATCTCATTGATCTTACAGAGGGCGATTCCATGATATACGTAACCTCAGAAAGCAAGAAAAAATCTGTTGGATCAAATTTGCGCGTGCCAAATTCTAGACTAACTAAGAAGCAATAATTAACTAATCTCACAACATTTTATCTCAACACTGTCGGCTATCTTACCACATCAGTCATCATAGAGCTTACTACATCTTACAAATCTCAACTGGTTCTCACACAAATAAACAATAAACATCAACACATCATTGTTATCATTGTTACTAGTAACTCGTAAAATAAAGGACGTTTTAAATTGTATGTACATATTACATCATGGATTATTCATTCTTAGATAAGATTAAGTAGAGCCGCGTAATCGCGTAATAATTCGAAAAAATACACCTTCTTACATGGAATCAAATTGATAATTATTAGATTTATATCAAATTATATTCTATTACAATATATAACGTATGATTAATTACTTATTAATTAGTATTGATTTGTATTGAATGATATAAGTACTCGTTTAATATTGAATAAATCATGAAATGACATGCGTTTTATTAAAAATAAAAAATTTAATTTAATCAATTACGTAGGCAATTAGTATCTAGTGTATTATAGTTTACGCACCGCACACGGGTCATAATATCCATACAGTGTTCCATTATATGCAAATATCAAAGGGCAAAAGCAAAGAATATGCAATAAGTAGGTACCTCTTGCTTTATTAAAAAGTGCTGGCAAGTTAGGCCTACATCTATTTTCCGCATTCAATTATTTCTACAGCTACCATTTTTGTTTTTGTAGAAATTAGACTTTAATTACTAAATTAACAATAGACGACGTATAATTATTTGATTCATTTAGATGCAATGCTCCAGACAATGAAAAATAGTCTCCTTATGATTACGTACAAATACATACCTACGTCAAATGGTCCTTACAAGGATGTTCACTCTTTACAACTCACTTTGTATAACATTTTTTAAAGATTTAAGGCTATAGTTTTCACAAAACGTGACACTGAAATTATAATGTACTCGTAGTAGGTACGAGTACATTATAATTTCATCAAAGTGCACCAACTAGACAAACCTTTGAAAATTTAATGGTCAGGTATTAGGTAACTCTACGCAAAGAAGTAATTAATGTCAGATGCGGATGGAACAATAGACAAAGCAATTTTTCCACACATTATTACGCTCACTAGTAATTTACTTTATGTACAACTTTAAACTCAACATAACTACGAAAAGTTCGTTAATTATCACTTAATCAAACATTAAATACCTACTTAATAATGTTACGATATCTTTATTGAAATAAATATCATGCAAGCATAAAACACATTACTTAAACAAAGATTTTGTCGCGAAAACAACTTGTTACATTACTTCACAAGTCGGGCTACAAAAATGTTTGCAAGAACATTAGTTATGTTATAAATAGTGACAACTACTTACTAAAATGGTGTTATGTGTACACAGAGTTCTAAAATAATAAGGTTGCTACTTGAAGGACAATCATCATCTAGAATCAGAGTACCGTAGTAAATGTGACATGTCATTTAAGGCAAATTTCCAAAGGCTGCTTGTGGCCAATTCAAATAAATTAGACACATGTAGCAACCAACAAAATGTCAATGCTATTGCATTCAATGCAAACCTTCAATATCATAAAACATCCGATTAGATCGAAGAGCTCTTATAGGCTGTAAAATTCAACCTCGAAACAGCCGGTAGAATCACCGTTAAATCGACAATTTCGTAAGTGAAAAGTTAAAAGTCAGAAAGCTTTCTACAAAGTTTTAGTTAACTTTGAAAATGACAAGGTGTGTAAATTCGTAGCTTAAAATTTTATCTAAGTAAGACAGTCTTATAAAACACGTGTTTATTAACTAAATACTTAACAAAACCACAGTCGATAATTAATATATTTATACTAATGTAAACATTACTTGCAAAACAATATACGACCTGTAAAAGATTTACATTTCAGGGACATGTTGTACTTGTAATACAACTAGGTACAGTTGCCGCGAATACTCGCTATTATTCGGTATTCGGCATTACTCGACATTTTTTTAATATTCGTCGAATACCGAATAATAGCTAGTATTATTCGGTATTCGGCGAATAGTCGTCTAAAATAAACTTTTAGTGAATAAAAAAAGTAATGAGTTAAAAATAATCATATTTTTATTATTTTCCCTAATAAAACAATACACAATATCAATATTATTTGTAATATGTACCTGTGCCTATCATATTCATGAAATTAAATTAGTTAGGCTTTTTAATTAATCAAAAAGCCTAACTAATGAAAATAGTCTTTCTGAATAAACAGAGCTTGCTGGTGTGATTAAGTATCGTTAAGCAAGCTTACTTAATATAGGAAATCTATTCTTATTGGTACTCAAAGTCCACCATTCATATGGGTTTATTTTTCTGTCAGCCTTTGCTAATGCGATGTAGTGGGCGATTTCTTCAGCAGTGGCATTCTTGGGGTGCTCTTCAGTAGGTTGCTCTATACACATCGGATTTTATAAAATTTATTTTATATGAAAATTAAAAAAAATAAAATGATGATATCAATTTTCTGACTTCACCATACCATTTAAATGACCATGTTAACATGGGCTAGTGTCGGCTCATATACCCATTTACCTAACACCCTGTAGATGATTCTTCAAAACATGCCCAAAATTTACTACATATAATATTTAGGTATGTATAACATGAAACAGAATTCTTTAACTTTATTGTTTTCTTTTCTCACAACCTTAGAAGAAATTAGAAATAATAAATTTTTATGTTTTTATGTCGAATAGTAATGTCGAGTTATTCGACTATTCGCCAAAGTGAATGGCGATTAATCGGTATTCGACTATTCGCTATAACCACTATTCGCAGCAACTCTAAATACAACATATTTAAATTTGCACTAACAAAAAGTTTTTTTAAATTGTATTACGTGTAATATGTGAAAATATAGATTGGTCGTACTTGTACTTGCGCAGACGCAGAACACACGTCTATCTTGATCTTTATTTATTCCTGTCGGTTGGAGGCCTAGCTAATACGTAAGTAGATAGACTCCAGAGACGTCGTCAGAATGTCAATGCCACTTGGTCTCGGGCTTCCCCATCAGAGCTTGTTTCAGTGGACTGTGAGTCACCGGGTCAGTCTGACAGACATTTATCTGTTATTATAACTGACGCACTCGATTGTGACAATTTGCTTGGATATTGCTTTAATTGTTTATTGCTCTAACATGGACAATAATTGCATATTTTTATTGACAAATAATTAAAGGTGCTTACTACGACTTATCTTAGCGTACCTATGTTTTTGCTTAATAATTATATATTTTATAGATATACGCAGGGGCGTACTAAGGGGCAAGGCGGGGCAGTGCCCCGGGGCCCCCAAGCTATTTCTCACATTTTCAAAATAAATAGAGAGAAATTCAAAAGCTTAATGTTAATAAACTTGATAAAACCTAACAAGTTTAGATTGCAGTGGGGCCCCATTTTTTTCATCCCATGGTTACCTAGCTACGCCACTGGATATACGACTATACGAGCAATATCCATTGAGAAGCTATGCAGCATCTAGATTGAGAAAAATTTGAATATTTAATAGGTAATATTATGGCTCAACTTCATGCAAATCATCAATATAAACTAGTTATATAGGTACTAAATGTAACCAACTTCGTACTTGGGCAAATGTTTAACTTTTTGTAAAAATCTAAACGAACACATCGCGTTTAACTGACGTTTTCCTTGTAACTTTTATGCCAGCTGCGTCTTCATTTCTTTAGCAGAGCAGGCTTCCATAGTCTCTTTGTTTGTTGAACCTGCTTAAACTACATTAAACGTCGCGAACAAGAATGTAAATAATTGTAATTCCAAGTACGACTTATTCCCACATGACGGCCGTGACGTGAACTCTCGGCGTGTTACATACAATCGGTGATTATAGAGCCTCGTAGACAATAATAGTCTCGAGAGCACTGACTATTGAAACCGCATTTGTCTGTAATGCACAGAACAGCAATCTGCGTCAACTTCTTCATTACAAAATTAGTCTATATTTTAACTCTTAACACATGCTTACCCCCAACAAAATAGTTTGCAAAACGTTTGCGAATGTTGTCACAAGCCGTCGCAACAACGAAATATGAGGCGGTAGGTATGCAAATTTGTATTTACTAACATAAATAAGATGTGCGAAAATTGATATTGCATGAATATTTACAAAATTCTCGGATATCTAAACTGGTTTTTAGTAGGTGAACAATTTTGAAAAAACCAAGAGATAATGAGAAACGGTGGAGGTAGAGACGAGGTGAGGATTAGCAAACCCATAAAATAAATTTTAATGCAGTGAATTGTTTTATCGGATATCTATTTAAAATTAAATGAATGGCATTTAACAATAATTAGGTATACCTGTGTACATTTAAAATTTCGGAGCGGTAAATTAATCATCATTATTATTTTCTTCAAAACCATTGAAAATCGAAAAAGAATAATATTTTATATTTAGTGAAAAAGCTCTAGTAGTTTTCAACTGAAAAGCTTGGACTGAAATTCAAATACATATTTCTATTTCTAGTTATTGTTCCTTAAACCAGTTTTCTTTTAAGAAAAAGTATTCTTATACTTCCTTGCCGGTTTGAGAATACGCTAATTGATATAAAAAGATGGCAACCCAAGTATTGTGCACTTGGTAGCCACCGCGGGGCGACAGAGTTGTTCATTTCGCTGTTACATCACACGACGTGCAGCCAATGACCCACTTAGGACACGAGGCGATCGCTCGTCTAATGACATATGAATAATCATATTGCTTTGACATATCAAACCGCGTGGGCTCATCCTTTCCAAGAGTCTCAAGCCTCAGTCTTGGCATATACCTACTAGGCTACTAACTACATACCTAGTTACTTTGTAGGTGTTAAGTAAAATTATTCACGCTTATCTCGCCTCAGTGGACGTCGCAGACCCTACCTAGTGCGCAGTCTACGACTGGTGGCGAATGTTGCAATAAATGCATTCGAGTTGCTCGGCTACCTGCGGCCAGTTGAAACCAAACAAATTATATATCAATTTACATTCATATAATCATGCATACACAATACTATACAAAGGCAAGATATGTGTTTCAACTATGTCAGAGGAATGAAAAAAATAGTTAATGTACTGTTTAAGATGTGTTGTGAAAACCGTTTCGTAGTGACTTGTTGCCGTATTACCAAATTAACATTCCTTCGTATTTTCATGATACCCATTGATGACTAATTTAATCAGGTAACAACTTTATCGCACTATTGATTTGAAGATAACATCTTTCAATACGTGAACTTCAAACATTAACTATCACGTTGCTTTGACAATGGACGTGCAAACACGGAGAATTCATAATCGGATTGAGATACATACCCATGCATAGGTATGTGAGAATTTTTCACCAATATTTTTGTAATAAATTGCAATAAAATCTAGGTCAACTTTTCTTAAAACCTAGTTCATTGCACTCACTTCAATAGATTATAGTTAAACTGGTTAAACCAACTAAAGCGATTCTTCTATAACGACCGTTTTTTGCTGGCGCGTTTTTCGCGTCTTTTTATTGGCCTTGAACCTAAAATAAATGTTGCAAAAACGTTAAACTTTTTGATGTAAGGTCTAACCTACTTTAGGAATATAATAAGAAATCTTGAAAATCTGACATAACATTACATACAATTTCCTAAGCTTTGAATTAAGGCGTAGGTCAAGCGAGGCTCAATGATCTCTACTATGTTTACAAATAAAGTCTTAATTAAAAGATAACACAATCGGTTAAGAAATATTACTTATAAGAAGATTTTTTTTTTATAAATAAGGTACCTATAAGCAATGGTTACGTCTTCATTATAGGTGCGCTTTTATAATATTATAATGTAGAGATGCGATGATCGGCTTGAATCTGGTGACGTACCTAAATATTTACGGACACACGCACTTCATTTTATTTATAGTTAATATCTAAATCAGTACGACACCTGTTTCGGCCTTAACTAGTCTACTTTAGAAAAGCGGTATTTCTTGTAAGTAGGTAAGCAAAGTAAAGGTAAGGTACCTTATTCTTTTGAATTTTATACTTTGACGTTCTGTCTAGTAAGCTACTAAATACCTACTTAATTATAAAAATCACACTAATCAAATATTTTCATTTATCTCATGTTCTTAAAAATCATTATTCGTCATAGGAGACAAGAAAAACTTATACAATATTATACACGAGGTTTGACAATTTTAGTGTTAACTCGGTTGCCGTACCTACAAATATATACAGATCTCCAACCTATACTATCTTATCGGTGGAATCAAATAAACGACGTGCCTAAACTAGGCCACTTGTATTGCAACCAGACATGACAAGATAAAAATATTTTAAATTACTATTTAATGTAGAGATGCGATGATCGGCTTGAATCTGGTGACGTACCTAAATATTTACGGACACACGCACTTCATTTTATTTNGCTTTTTTGCTCGACTTGGTGGGGGCACTGCCGTGCCCCCAGATTACTTATAAGAAGACATTTTTTTTATAAATAATGTTAAGCAATGGTTACGTCTTCATTATAGGTGTGCTATTATAATATTATAATGTAGAGATGCGATGATCGGCTTGAATCTGGTGACGTACCTAAATATTTACGGACACACGCACTTCATTTTATTTATAGTTAATAACTAAATCAGTACGACACACCTGTTTCGGCGGTATTTCTTGTAAGTAGGTAAGCAAAGTAAAGGTAAGGTAGGTACCTTATTCTTTTGAATTTTATACTTTGACGTTCTGTCTAGTAACCTACTAAATACCTACTTATTTATAAAAATCACACTAATCAAATATTTTCATTTATCTCATGTTCTTAAAAATCATTATCCGTCATAGGAGACAAGAAAAACTTATACCTACAATATTAAACACGAGGTATGACAATTTTAGTGTTAACTCGGTTGCCGTACCTACAAATATTACAGTACCTCTAGTACGAAAAACTTTCGAGTTCGTTTCGTTGCGTATTCAAAGTGTCATCGAAAAATTTTGTATGAAAAATTAAACAGCGCCCCCTAGGGCGGCTATAATATAGGGGGCGCTGTTTAATTTTTCATACAAAATTTTTCGATGACACTTTGAATACGCAACGAAACGAACTCGAAAGTTTTTCCTACTAGAGGTACAGATCTCCAACCTATACTATCTTATCGGTGGAATCAAATAAACGACGTGCCTAAACTAGGCCACTTGTATTGCAACCAGACATGACAAGATAAAAATATTTTAAATTACTATTAATAATAACGACTTCTCACTCACTTATTCGCCGACACATAAATTTAAGTAATAATTCATCTCGTTTGTAAAATTAACATTTAAAACTGATCCTTGAAATTTAAAGACGACACTTGCTACATTAAATTAATTTTAAGACTCGTATCTCTCATTTCATTCTGCAACATATATCGCAGTCATTCGATACTACTAATATCACGTTAGGTCATCTGACCCGATAAAATAAACCATTTAAACAATCGTATAAATATTGTCTCTAAGTCATTGCTCTGGGTTGAGGCGTAGTGTTTGCGTAAAGTACCAACATACTATAAAAGTAAGTAATCAACATTCATTCATTTTCATGATCATTTTTCTATAAGCTTAATTATTTTATCCATGTTAGTTAATAACATAATGTGTAATCTTACAGAGTGAAAACTATTTTATAGCTTTAGCAACTAAGTACTTAGCCTCGTGTAGAGTTCAAATATAAAAATCTGCTTTCAAAAGATGAATAAAAATGGACTTTACTAAATTATTGGAAATAATATTACTTACCTATGTATCTATGTAGCATAGCACTTTGTAGGTATGCAACACTTAATGTAGGTATCTAATCTACCTGCGTAAACGTTTTCAGAAAGTGATGGTATGTCCTCAAGTTACAGTGACTTTACTATACAGGGTGTTTCTTGTAAGGTGTCAAGCCGAAGGCAGGTGATAGGTGAGGACTAGACCTATCGATTTCACCCCCATGTATGTTCTACGATTTTTCATAGTTTAGAAGTTATTGTTAATTTTGTGATTTTTTCAAATTTTATGACCCAGTAGGCTTTAAATTATTTTATCTGTTTTTTGGGTCGACTTTTCTCAGATTTCTTTTTTTTAACAGATTCCCTATTAATTGCAGATTTTTGAAAAAAATAATCAACTTCCTATCTTTGATGCAAGATACAAAATTTTTGCTAGAAACATAAAAAATATGCTTTTAGCGGAACATTCTAAAATTTTCAACTTAAAGGTTTGAAAAAAAAAAAGAACTTCCATAGGTCCAAAATAATTTTAAAAACTGCGCAGTTTTCTGAACTTTCATAATTACACAAAAAAACATGTACTTAATAGGCCATTATTTTCTGTAATCGCTCCACTCAAGTGGCAAGTCGGAGATTCCGTTACATGTTTTTGACTTTCTTAGGACTAAGTAATGTTTGCAATCCCTTAAGTTTACGTTATGTAGAACACATTTAGAGACAATATCTGAAAAGAACATTTTTTATCCACAACGAGGAAGCTCTTGCCCTTCATCTGGTATACAATAGGGAATATGAAAATATTGATGAACTGCGGACAAAGCTGACTGAAGCACAAAACCAAATTAAAAT